>NC_068363.1:25014746-25024746 GCF_020536995.1 Dreissena polymorpha
TACACTATATCCTGCAGTTAGTTACAAATACTTTAGCACATTTGGTGAGCGTTGGCATGCATATAAAAGGCAATGTAGGGATTAAGTACAACCCTTCATTTTTCAGCTTATGAGATTGATCAGGTCACTGTTAATAAAAATAGAAACAAAACATCAAACAAAATGGATCCTACGATAACTCAAAAAGAAGTAAGGGTGCTTTGATGAAATGTGTTGGATTTATAACGGGCATTATGGATATAATGCAGTACCATAAATAAATTCACAAATTGGAGCAACTTTTTAAGTGCTGCCACATCTGCCATAGCATCGGGACATTGTATGTTTCACCAAGCAATTGTAAAACTAAATTCACTTGCTTCAAGGACTGCTTTGGATATAATTTTCTGAATATTGATGGAGAATCGATAAAAGCACAGTTATAGAAAATATCTATTGCACTTACATTTACTTAGATCGAAACAAAGATTGTTTAATCAAAACGACGACCATTTCGAACAACTAAGCACACATTTGAAAACTGTTCAAGCCAATGTATAATTCTTTCGACAGCCACTAAAATTGACACTAGCAGCACAATTTATCCAATGAATGTCATTGTCCCATCAGTCAATGAAATGCCTGTAACTTGTAAAGCCTCTTTAGTTATTGGAACAGTTGGCGTGACGTATGCTGCGAACTGACTACCAGACTGGACTTCCACCGATGCATATGAGTAACCTGCAGGAGTTCCCTTCCTTCAACTGGAAACATAGTTGACATTACAATCAAGTAAAATATTGATATGCAATATCACATTTAGATTACAACTAAACATAACATATTGGACTTTTATTAAGTTAATAATCATACTGCTGATCTACCAGCCATAAAATGTGGTAACTGCTGATCTTCCAGCCATAAAATTTGTTTATAGAAGAACATAATCATGATGTTTTTCAGAAGATTATTGTTATTTTTGACATATTAATTTTGCTATAATTCTAGGATTGGGAAAATTTCCAGCTAATTGGGCGAAGTTACTTGTATTTTGAATTGGGAATGAGTAAGACATTCTGACCCGCAGGATTTGTATAAAAAGGCCTGCTAAACGATGCCTAACTTAAACTTGTGAGATTGGCGGTCAACATATATAATTGGTTTTACACAAACTATCTTTATTTTACATGTATATAGTTTGATGTTTTCCATGTAATGATGATAACAATTTATTGTTACCGCTGATAACCCAAATAATAGATTCTTACGTTATTTCATTTGAGAAAGCAATCCTAGCTTATTCAGTTGCAACTTGCTCTTTCACCTCACCAGCTGGCTGTTCCAATATTTTTAAGTTGGTGTCCGATATTTTTTTAGGTTTAATGTGGACAACATATTGTTTACACGGGATGGTCCACCCAGGCTGCCCACCATTGCTAAATGCAGAAACAAATATAAGTATGGCAAAGATACAAGTAAGTACAATATCAAATATTCTGGTTACTGTATCTTGATGTTTACAGTAAAGAGAGCTTGTCATAGACCATAATATAATCATAATAATGCCTGTAATTTACATCTTGGAACTAAATGTCTATATAAATGATTACCGTATGTATATTTCATATAAACTTTCTGGTTATATATCTGTGACCTTACCTGTTTCAAGTTTTGTGTTGACAACAAAGCATGGTATTCCACTTTTCCAGGTCCATTTTTCCATTGTCTTAGACTGTGTGGGTTTAACCATACCAAGCATTGTTTACCAACTGGCAGTCAATTTTACTACACTCTAAGCACATATACCCTCACAGTCCTTTCTGTAATTCGCCGTTTATGGATTTTAATGCCAGTGGAACAGGTCCAAGTCCACATGCAGAATAATACATTAAACAATTCAGCATCACGTCCCATTCCACTTACCGCCGACCTATTTTCCACGATTCCGTCGATGAGGACGCTAGTGTGCTATCAATTTTTTGTCAAGACCCAGAATATAAATGATTATAAAGACTTTTTTCTGTTTTGCTACTTCTTTTTTACTCGTTAAAAGTCTTTTTGGTTACGATTCACGATTTTTGTTTTTTATGTTGTCTCGAAAATATATTTCTTCCGGTTCATTTTTTAAACAATTTTTAAACAAAAATGTATTTTGACGTCGTAATATATTAAACTGCGCATATCAGCGATACAATCTTTTATGGAATTATATAAAACATGTTTTTATTTAAGATTTATACTTTGTAAGTAATAAACCGAACAAAACGGATATCTCACGACTTCAGTTACGGTATTTACCGACATTAGCCGATGTCAACCGATCTTACAAAACAACGCGGGAAATGATTACAGTTGTACTACCTCAATATGATACTTAAGTTAAATAAATATGTTTAGATAATGGAGGAAAGTATGTGCAAATAAGTCATTTCGTTTGAATTATTGTGTGTATTGAATTATTTACAGAATTTTGGGAAAACCATCGTATGATGAAATCTGTACTATTTTTATGGGAAACAATGCATGGCATTTTCATGTAAATTTGCACTTTTTTGGCATTTATATGTTCCTAACGCATTTCACAATTTGAATTGTTCACAGCGGGGTAAATTTATGTATATTAAATGTATGCGTGATTACCTTTGCATTGCGATTGGTAATTCCCTTCATCCATCTTTGTCTTGGAATTTTGAATTTCTCTTTTGCAACGTCAACAAGAGCAGAAAGTTCTTCTCTGCCGTCCAGTACGCTCGATTCAATGTCCTGTTTCCCTTTAATTGTGTATGCTTTCACTTCTCGCACACCTGCTTCAGTATTTGCATTAAGGACGTCACTTCCGTCCAGTACGGTCGATTCAATGTCCTCTTTCCCTTTTATTGTGTGTGCTATCACTTCTCGCACACCTGCTTCAGTATTTGCATTTAGGACGTCACTTCCGTCCAGTACGGTCGATTCAATGTCCTTTTTCCCTTTTATTGTATGTGCTATCACTTCTCGCACACCTGCTTCAGTATTTACATTGAGGACGTCACTTCCGTCCAGTACGGTCGATTCAATGTCCTCTTTCCCTTTTATTGTGTGTGCTATCACTTCTCGCACACCTGCTTCAGTATTTGCATTAAGGACGTCACTTCCGTCCAGTACGCTCGATTCAATGTCCTCTTTCCCTTTTATTGTGTGTGCTATCACTTCTCGCACACCTGCTTCAGTATTTACATTGAGGACGTCACTTCCGTCCAGTACGGTCGATTCAATGTCCTCTTTCCCTTTTATTGTGTGTGCTATCACTTCGCGCACACCTGCTTCAGTATTTGCATTAAGAACGTCACTTCCGTCCATGACGGTCGATTTCATGATTGAGGATGCTGATGTAGATGCTTTCACTCCTTGAATTGAGGATGCTGATGTAGTTGCTTTCGCTACTTGACTTGAGGATGATGATGTAGTTGCTTCCACTCCTTGACTTGAGGTTGAATATTTAGTTTGTTTCGCACCTTGACTTGAAGAATTTCCTTTTGCTCCTTGACCGGAGGATAGAGTTATAGTTCCTATCGCTCCTTGACGTGAGAATAGAGTTGTTGTTCCTTTCGCTTCTCGTGCTGCTGATAGAGTTTTAGTTCCTTTCGCTCCTCGTGCTACTGATGAAGCTGTTGTTCCTTTCGCTCCTCGTGCTAGTGATAAAGTTGTAGTTCCTTTCGCTCCTCGTGCTGGTGATAAAGTTGTAGTTCCTTTCGCTCCTCGTGCTGGTGATAAAGTTGTAGTTGCTTTCGCTCCTTGTGCTGGTGATAAAGTTGTAGTTCCTTTCGCTCCTCGTGCTGCTGATAAAGCTGTTGTCCGTTGTGCTCCTCGTCCTGGTGATAAAGCTGTAGATCCTTTCGCAGTTTGTGCTGGTGATGAAGCTGTAGTTTCTTTCGCTCCTCGTGCTGGTGATAAAGTTGTAGTTCCTATTGCTCCTCGTGCTAGTGATAAAGTTGTAGTTCCTTTCGATCCTCGTGCTGGTAATGCGGTTTTAGTTCCTTTTGCTTCTCGTACTTCTGATGACGCTATAGTTTCAATCGCTCCTCGTGCTTGTGATAAAGTTGTAGTTCCTTTCGCTCCTCGTGCTTCTGATGAAGCTGTCGTTTCTATCGCGTCTCGATCTGAGGATGCTATATTTGATATTGCTCCTGGACATGAAGGAATAGTTGTAGTTGTTTTCGCTACACAACCTAAGGATGAAGCCGGGGTGGTTCGTTTCGCTCCTCGAGCGGAGGAAGAAGCTGTAGTTCCCTTCGCAACTCGAGCTGCTTTTGGTTTGTTTTCCTCCATACTAAACAAATAAAAACTATCATGGTAAAAGAAATGCTTTCGTGTTTTTAATAAATGTAATTTGTAAACACAACTTGAAACAACACAATCTTAACCATGGTTAAAAATTACAAAGAATACACATAAAATATTATGCGATACCTAAGGTATATCGACATTTTAAATTCTAATACATAATGTATGTATGGTTTTAATAAATCCATACACAAGTTGCTGATTAAATACACGTGGCTTATATGAAACACAACATGAAACACATTGATTGGAGCATATATATTTTTCACGATAGTATCCACATGCATATCATTTGGACGAGATCGAGTGCGCTGTTTCGAATGCATAATTCAAGTGTAATGAATCGCTTTTTATCGCTTTTCATTTCACAAATCTATTTCTATACTTAATTAGACGGTTAGTACCGAAAGCATGAAACTTTCCTATATCTCAATACATAATTATATTAGGCATCTATAAATTAGGCAAATTAACACGTTCCATAAGTCGGAAATGCAATATGACTCAATCATCCCTTTTTCGCTTAGCTTTACGGTTAAAACCCCAATGCGTTGCTTTGACCATTCAATGTCTGTGATCCCAGTTGTAATCATTAATGTTTATAGTTGGTATTCTTTTATTAAAGAAGTGAATATAAATAAACATTTTTCTTCTGGTAGAATTTCTAAAGCTTCATGGTTTGCTTGATTCATACATTTCTGTTACTGCTATTGTTTTATTCACTTAAGAAACAATATGTTGTTTTTTTCATTAACTGCATTCTTCACACATCGTCAAAAACCTTTTGACTGTGTCCTCTGATATTATGTTTTTGGAACGACGAAACGAAAATAAACTATGCAAATCGAGTGATTCTTCAGTAAAGATATAAGTTCTTGATCATGCCCTTGTTCTTGACGTTTCTTTCTGAAGATTTGTCGGATCTTCGGTGGGTCTGTAGACTTTATATTTTCTGCACAATGTCTAGATAATGATATTTGATCGCCTTGCATCATCTTTTGCCGTTTCTATTGAATGAACCTTAAGTTTCATTGACTATATTTCAATCGAGCAGATAGAAAACGCCAACATATGTATGTGACACTCATGGACCCTGTTTTAAACATCTTTATGCATATCATAAATACACTTTTAGCAATACTAATGACATAAACAATAAATATCTTACTTTGTGGAGTCTGACAAAACACCTAGCAAATCATCGTGGTGCTGTATTTATTTTCACCATGCAATCTGAAAATAAAATAACGCTCATTGCATGTTTTAAGGAATGTATTGTTTACATTATTAAGGTATTAGTATTATTCGAATGCTAAGAAACAATTTACGCACAATCTGATTACAAAAACAGATAAATATTAAATAATTGTTACTGAACAGTGTATGTTGCTGGACTACTTCTTGAAGATAATGCTAAAAGATGTAAAAAGAGCATTTAATTGATAACTGAGTCCATATAATTTACTTGTATCGATTACAGTAATGTAGCTTCTTTGCATAAATGTTTTTATTGCTAAATATATAAAGACATAAATGCAAAGGGTGTAGATTTTAATTGTCTGGCATGGTTTTTGAACAAAGCGCTCTTTAATGCAGTCTTTGGAAACTATATTACGTGGATCATTAATTTGAAATGCCAGTTAGAATGGGTATAATACTATCCCAAGTATTGTGAAATCTTCTGTTGATATTACCAAAGTCTGTGGATATTTGATATGAACCAATTGACGTAAATGGATTCACCAGGGAGGGCACTGGAAGTTTTTAACTAGTTTATAGTTTGGTATATAGATTTCAAACTTTATACTTGAACCATATAATAATTTGAGAATGGAGCAGAAATAAAAAATAAATGTAATTAGTCTAGTATAATTATTTATGTTTTATATGAAACAAATGCGTAGAAAATGTGTATTACAATCACATTCTAAACTACATTTGAATACTTTACTTCATTGAGCAAATGCTAAATTAGCGCATTTCAAAGCCATCAATGCGCTAAACGCGTCTTTTGTTCTGTATTAATAATCAACCATCTTATCATTAATACGTAACGTGTATTAAAAGGTTGTGTGTTCCACTTGACTCAGCGGGAGTATAAACGGTTAGTTTTGGTTAATGACCTGTAGATATAGTTGTATGCATTTCCTCACATTTCCTTAATAATATTACGGTTTTGTTATGCGTTAAAACGAATTAATTAGTGCTCTAGGCTGTAGACATGTGATACTGCATACAGTACAGCCAAAGCGGAACAAACGTATTTCGCGATCCGCGGCGGCATGGCGAAACGAGTCGATGCCGCGTCAGTCGTTGAAGCCGCGTCAGTATGCGGCGGCAAGTCGCATTTCGCCGCGAAACTTCGCATCTGTCCGCCGAGGCATGCCGCGGTCCGCGACATGATGCCGAGTCGATGCGATCATGATTTTTTTTTTAATTATTAGTTACATGTTGTTAACAAATTTTGAAAGAACAATTATAATAATAATTAAAATCATAATAAATTTATTGTGCGAGGATTGTATTAGCATATACATGTAAGCATAGTTAATGTGTCTGGCCAATTATTAAGATTGTTTCCCGCCCGCAGCGTATGTATTTCACACACAAACAAGGTCATGTAATTATGTTTTCGCACATACAAGTGGTCAAGGCTCCAGCATATGGTGGATTTATAAATTAATTGCATGTTGATTCCGCTATTATATTTTAGCTGAGAAAATTAGCAGTTTGAACCCACATCAATAATCAAGACGGTGACGACGTATTTGTAGTTTTGTTAATTATCAGCTTATTATAACTATTGTTTGAATATGCGTATATAAACACGTTTTATTTTGTTCATATTATACAGTTAATATCGCTACTAATTACCCGATAATCCCGTATATTCCAGTTTTAAAGCAAATGCTGGTAAATATTTACGATACACAAACATTCTCGATATTTCCTTATGTATCAAATACATTTTGGCATTTGTTACTATTTATAGAGATGATGAAATAACGTCTAATCGGGGCGTTTTTTTTCCACTGAACACGCGATTTACGCCTGACGTGATGTTCATGTATTTATACAACACAAAATACACCCAAACTTTCCAAACGACGTTCTACATGTCTGCATAATTTTCGCGCGCTTTTTATGAATCAAAGGATATTTTAGCACTGTTTATTTGACGCTAGAATTTGCCAAAGGACGCGTTAGCATTAAAATTCGGAAGTGTGTTTCGGATTACAAATTTAATAATGATAATCGAACGAATCATAAACAGTTGCGCGTAATTAATTCTACGCTACACATACATGTATGTACATTTAGGTGGATATCTTTTCACTCGATCCGCCGCGTATGTATGCGGCGGATTTACTCCGCGAAAGTACGCGTGGTTAATACAGACTCGGCGTCGTTGCGCGGATCGATGCCGAGTGCCACGGCGATACGCCGCGTGAACACACGATTCGGCCGCCGCGGACTAATAATCTGGCCGTGGCGTAGCCGCGGATTATGTTTGTGCCGCTTTTGCTGTACTGTACATACAGGTTATCATTATTTTGAGTGATCTTGCCTTTGTCCACTTCATCATTTTAATGTGATCGCTGTAATATGTAACTTAGTATATGTCGAAAAAAGTCACATCAGTCAATCAGGCGTTCAATGAAAAGTTGGAACCTAAGCCTAACAAGATAACACAATCAATGATAAATGCAAAAGTGCAGTTGTTGTTTTTTGGGGGGAGGGGGGGGGGGGTGGATAACGTTTAAATGATCCTTCTAGTAGACTTTATTTGCGGAACAAAATCCCCAACCTTATTGTTATCCAGCGTGTCAAAGGTTCTAATTACTTGTGGTTAATTTTACAAAAGTTTATTATTGAAACTTGTATTAAATATTAAAAATGAATATTTAAACATATCAATTGATTTTCCGTGTGTCGCGTTATATAATAAAAGCAAATCATACATGTTTAAAGTGAACTACATCAGCTACACCCTAAAATACTGTTAAAATCCCCGTTCGCAGAGATATGTAAGGGCAGAATCGTAAGTTAACAGGTTTTATATTGAGGATATCACTGAAAATCCGGTTGAAATTTGTTGAAAACAAACAATATAGCGATTTTTATTTTGAAGTCGATTTCGGTTAAGTACGAACATGACATAATTAATATTCATGATTCGACACGTTAATTCAAACCTTGACAAACAAAATTGCTGACACTGGCGAATTTAGTGGACAAAAGGTAAGAACAAATATGTTTTTGCTAATTCTATGCATTTATCTTCCATATGCTTATAATGTTTAGCGAAAGCTAAATATATATTTATAATTTGCATATCTCGCGACGCTCCAATGATTTTCGCCTATTGCATGTATTTATGATCATTTATTTTATCGATTCAAAACCGAATTTGACCCGGTTTTTGTTGTCATTTTGCGAACGGGAACTTTAAACAATGTGTGACGTAAACCACGTCTTTATTGGAAACGTATGCATCACTAGTATACTAGTATTAAACAAGTAAATATGCGATAAGGCGAATGCCTCCTTCAAAATGCATCGATTTCGATTGTGAGTTTAAAAAAATAACATTGGATTGTTCATTTATGGTGCTGATGATAGTAAACCCGAAATAACTTTTAGAGACATATTGCAATGATTGAGCTGTCGTTTGCCATTTGAGCCAAGCGCACAAATATTGATATTTTGGCAAAAACAAATCTTTTTTGCCAAGATACTAATATCAAAGTTTGTAGCAAACGTTCAACATAAACATCGAGACAGGTTAGTTTGGTTTTCTGCTTGTTTCCTTAGAAGCGTTAGCACTTTAAAGTAGGCGTAAACCAGTCTAAAACAGAATATGAAAACTTACGTTAAGTTAACTGTTATTGGAGAGAACATGCTAGCTTTGCCAATCAATAATGAGCTCACTTGAACGCTTGAATAGGTAAAGCTATTGGGTAATTAGGCGGGACAGACACACTACCTTACATTTGACTTGAACATCGTTTTAATTGCCCGACCAAGCCCAACTAAGCCTGGTCCCATTATACATTGGCGTCATTGAAAATTATCAATGTATTCCGACACACACAACTTAAATGGGTCATATCAAACGCTAATATAATATCTTATTTTGAAAAACACCTCTTACTTAAAGAATCCAAACATGTTTCTCTATAACGTTATTAAATTAATAAACCCTTTTAAAATATATATTTGCATAATTATAATTATTAAATGTCGTCATAGGGAAAATAAGTAGAATTAATTAAAATATGTAAACATTAATTACAGGTATCGCATACTGAATTCTTAAATCGGTATTGAGTGTTTTAAAAATGCACGATGTCTGTAGGTGCCAGTTTCAAACCCACAAAATGCGCAATCAACAACACTGTTGACTAGTAATTACATTTTTAATGAGGTGAACATGCTCATATATCTATATAAATACACAAACCTAAGCGTGAACAAGGGAGAAACTGTGTTTAAATAAGTCTATATTATAGATATGCCCCTAAAAATAAAAAAACGTCCCATAACTTCTGCAATTTCAGTAAGTGTAACTATAGATTGTTTCACAAACATTAATGTTAATGTTAATTCTGTTGACATAAAATTTACGTTTGCAAAGAGTTCAATTAAACTCAGTCAAGCATGTGCATTTTACATTACAATGTACCGGCGTTGTTTA
>NC_068363.1:25029746-25162246 GCF_020536995.1 Dreissena polymorpha
GCGTTTTTCATCGGATGAAAATGAATGCAAATCGCTCAACATCGTTGAAAACCGTTAAAGCAAAAACGAAAATCAGTTTTTGTTTGCGGCACACAGACGGTTACCCTACAGTTACTTTCACGTCAGGATTTACATGAGTATTGTCCTGAATTTAAAATTAAAATTCCGTGCGCGGATCATATCTCCCTCATTATTGAAAGTATTCAAATAAAACTTAGAGACTCACACAAAGGAAGGTGTGCAGAACATTGAAAGTAGACAATGCAAGTCAGTGCAGAGTACATGGCTATCAACTCTTCAATCTGTATTATTAGAGTTGTTGTACTTTGTTAATTGTTTGTATATTCCGTTTCTCACGTGCAACATAACTCGGAAAGGACTGTATTAACAAGACATTCCTAGTACAAGATTGCGAGTCAATTTGTTACTTAGTGTTTAACTTTTGTGGATGTACTCGTTATATAGTATTCCGAAAAAGATTTTGGTCTATATAACAATTTTGCAAACAACAACATTCGGGGTAAACATTGACAGCATTTACATCAAGTTTTTATACGTTATGCGAAACTGGTAAAATAGTGCGCTTAACACTTAGGAAAACACTGACAAAATCCACTCGGGAAAAATATAATCTAACACATTCATCATTTAAGAGGGTCGTTATTGTTAACGAGTTGTTTTATGGTTTCCGTTGTTTGAATAGATGCGAATATTAAAACACCGGATGCAGGAAGGATAAAATCTGTTTTCAATTAAATAGGGATACATTTAGCTTATCCGCGATAGTTTATTCTACTAGTAATAAGATCCTTCATACTGAAGCGTGTGTCAAGTTCTTACTTGATTAATATATTTCTTGTTTAAATTGCTAACGTTTACATTATTAACTCAGTAAGATAAAGCTAGCATCCATTAAGCACGACTTTTAGACTATGATTTTAAACTAGACATATTTGGTGCAGGTATTAATCGACCAATATACCTTTCAACTACACTGACCTGTCGTAATGCATGCATATCTGCAAACAACAAAACCGTACCCGAACTCTCAAACTGTGTTTCAGACATTACATACCTAAACTGCAAACGACACACTATCAATGTTAACATGCAATCATATTAAAGATTGCGAACCTATTTGCCACATAGTAACACACCGATATACAACACATTCATCGTGTAAATTTCAGACTATTGTTTACGACTTCATTATTTTAAAATAATTTGTAAATGTGTTAATAAGTATCATCAAGCGATTGAAACAAAGTCACATGCGTGTCCACACTCCCGCACCACCGACGAGTTCTCAACAGCAACAATACGCACTCACGTCTGTGTAATATGTTAAAACTGGTTTAATGCGAATATTATTCTGGAAAAACTGTTGAACAGTTCATAGCACACTTAAAATAGTAGTGACTTTAATTTCCGCTTGTGGTGTAGCAAGGGCTGTCAATTAGAATTGTAGATACTTGCTACATAGTAAGATCTATAGCTATACATAAAACAAAATTGCCACATCCTTGATTTAAACTGCACTTAAGTATGTTCATTTAACATGTATCGTCCATATACTAAGATACGAAGAACTAGCGATTTTCCAAATTAATGTCCAATCGCTAATAGCCATTGAGGTTCACAATGACGTCATGAATAGTTTGTGTTGTTTTAGATGTGAAAGTCTGTTTGTCGGCGCGTACTTTAAATGGTCAATATAACTTTAATTTGTTGAAGTACTCTTGCCGCTGAGAAATATAAGTATATGTTTATTGTATCCATTGTTGCATGAAATTCATTTTCAACGACACTGACACTTACCTGCCGACTCATTCTGCTGATATCACCATTGTTTTGTAGATATTCTAGTGCTTCCGTATGAAAATATTGAATAGTTTAAGTCAGCGTTTACAAAGTAAAAAGCCGTTTTCTAAATTTACTATGCTCTTTATTTTTATCCGATGTTTGTTTTATATTTTACCGTTATAAATTATTAATTATCATGGGTATTAAACAACTTATAATATAAACTATACTAAATTACATTTGCTACTTGTACATTGCGCCAGTCCAACTCAGCTGCGTTTAGATATTACATATTAATTCATAATGAAACAAAGTTTCACATTTCTTATTTCGGTTGCAACGTTTAAAAATGTAAATGGTTTCTAATTTAAAGCTTTAAAACAATAATGCGCAAAAAACAGAACTATGCACTTTTGTAATGTTATAGGGACAGCCCTCGTACATGAAAAGCTATCCGAAAATAACAGTGATTGTTTTCAAATTCATTGATCGCGTTACAAGTGAGTATATCCGTTTTATAGCAAATCTGAGTCGGTTTACAATACTACAAGCAAAAGAATACTTTTAATGGGTTTATTAGATATAATTGACAAGTGAATCTTTTACTGAAAAATAATCACTGTACAGCTCATTTCTTTGTAAAATATTGACTTAGATATATGTAATAAACCCGTTAAACGCATTATGGTGCAATGTTTTAAGAATAACTTATTACATCGATGTAAAGAAGTGAATCTTCAGCTGCTGGAGCAGTATTGAATTCTTATTATATACGATTAGTTGGTCCTTTATTTATGGCAAGTGACCGATTGCCAAAACAGTACAAAACGGCAAAAAACAGCACAATACAAAACAACATTAACACATATAATAATTCAGCTGGGGTCACCGCCTTGGAACGGGGGTTTAAATCAGTTAAAGCATCTGGGGTTAAAACTGGTTTTAGAGCGCTCAACCTTACACTTGGTCAAGCAATATTCATGCTACATTGAAGTATAAATAAAATATTACTTCATAGCATTGTAACTCAAATTAAACAATAAAAAAAGGGAATTAAAACGCATTCAATTTAATTACCATTTAATGACTCAATGGTAGGAAAGAAACCAGAGCTACAAAGTGAGAAATTTTTTAGGAACGACGAAATAAAATTACAAACAAGTGTCAACTACATTACTTCTTTTTAGAAAAAGATTTAAGAATATAGCGTCATGTAGTAAATATTTTAGATCATCATCGCGCAAACATTATAAATAACTTATGCACAACATTTCATTTCATTAAAGTGAAAATTATGTAAACATGTATCGTTGTTTTTTTTTTAGTTGCACTCGGTTGTCCTGGTAAACGTTGGGTGATTGGCATGCATGTAAGTATAAGATGGAAACGGGATCTGAAGGGACTGACATGTGTGGTCAATGCAGGTCAGCTCAGTTCATGATACGATTTAAGATGAGTGAGTATTTGTCTATATGCAATTTATTGGAGAAATTAGTTTGGGAATCAGATGCATTATTAGCTTGCAATTTGTTAAAATACCTAACTGATAACAAGAAATAATTACTTTATTTTCACGAATTGTCATGTAAATGCTTCAACTATCAAGGGTATTACACAACTAATTTGTATAGCATAGCTAAAATCATACGTCTATTCATAATCTAAAATCGAATGTCTGATTCTAATGTAAAATTGAGTCGATTCTTAAAAAAGCATGCATGTTGTCGGGCATATTAAATAGTCCTCTAGCACTCCACACTAAACTTGGTTTTCCTATTTCTGTTATATTTCATTCTTGATTTAAATCGTTTGATTTCATTAGAATTTGGACATGAAAATTACAATCGCAATTGTATAGTTCATGCCCAAGACATGTAGAGTGGTTTTCCAATTTAAAAACAACCACCATTTTATATTGCATGAAAATACCATGAAGTGCGCCACAGTTTCATGTTGTCGTTACTTCATTTTGTCTCAATCAATTTGTTTTCTCTATAAACAATATTGCAAAACGAGAGTCAAGGTTAAAAAATGCTCTTCTCGCTTCATTTTATACCAAATCCTAGATGATCGGTTCATTTCAAAGCGAGTAGTGTCGTTTGCAAGTGAAAAGATGGCGAAGTTCGATATTTTATGTCATAGTCAAACCAAAAGGGAAAGCATCATCAACAATAATATTGTGTATTGTATTTGCACGTGAAAACCATGTGTTAAATGCCCGCTTAAACACCGACTCATCGATAGAGTTGTATCGGCTGTTGAAATATTATCCGAAAAAGGCGTTATATTCGAAACGAAGATGTTTTCAATTTTACAAGATAGGCAATACAAGATTATCCCATTGCAATACCTTGGTAGATAAAAGCAGTAGCATATATGCTAACCATTTGGACACAAAAACTGTAACCAAGCATTGAAAACGTACCTGTCTCAGCCAAAACTAATTATGCAGGTAGAAATTCAGTGCCCGTGTTGTGGAACTGGCTGAGCCTATGCTTGCCATTTGGGAGCAAGTCAATTAAATATGAAGTGAGAGTGAAACACACTGCGAGCATTTTATTAATTTGTTAACCAGTCCTGTATTCAAGTATGCACAATGTACGAGCCTGTGTGTAGGTACACGTTCCTTACCGGGTAGATCAGGAGAACCTGAGGGATCTTATACGTAACATATGGAAACCTGTCTCACAATCGAATAGTTATAACGTTTTGCCACAACATTTGCTTAATATGTGGGTACCTGTCTATTAACTGGAGTGGAAATGTGCCGACCATGGCTTATGCCTACCAAGTGAGTACAGTTGGATTGTAGTTAAGTACGTGGGAAGTAGTAATTAATGCATTAATCAATGCTAGCATCAAATATTTCAGCACCTGGGTAGTAAACATGTAACAGCAATAGGCGCATCGAATACATCACATATTGTACAATTTCTTATGATACATTTAATTGGTTTATTATAATTAAGTTCCTCGTGTTCAGTGTTTGCTGAATTTTGTATAAGAGTGGTGCTTTTTGACCTAACCAAGTTCACCAAAATACATACACACGAACTGCAATTGCCTCTTTAACAGCTAGTTTCAAGAACGAGATACTACAAGTACTGAAGTAACCTACTTCATGTTAACGCCTCGTGACCAAAACGTACATAACGTACATTAAGCATGTGAAAGTGTCGATATTGGTGATGTTATTGCCTTTCAGATTATGTTTGCAATATTTTAATTAGTATTAAAATTGGAGACCATATCATTAATCGGTAAAACATTGTTTCGCAGTTCACATGTTCGGTGTTTTTTTTTCAATCCAAAGGTTCATGCTAATGAACGACACAAGATTGGCAGACTTGTCATAAACATATATTATATTTCAATATGTGATGTTAATAAAGCTACGTGAGTATGTAGGGTTGATCACATAATTTGCTTACATACTTGATTTAATTCAACATATGGCGGTATTTATTTAAATGCGCACAAATCGCGATCAGAACCACTATCAAATTGACAGTTACTACACACAACACTGAGCATGCGCATTATTGGAAAATAAATATCTTCAGTTAAGGCGACCATCGTTTGCTTGAGTGTATTCTTCAGAGTATTGTAGATATTTCGAATACTGCGAAGTATTCTTTACTCTTCATTGTTGAAACCGGATTCGTCAATTGAGAATGATCAAGTTTAAACCAAGCTGAGACTAACATGTTGTTTCGTATACTTCGGAGTTGTGTGCATATTTTTGATTACGTGAAAATCTCTTCTTGTATTACCTCGGAATCAAGATTCGTTTGTTTAAACATGTATATTACCAATAAAACTCATGTTATGGCATAAGAAAAGGCTATTATAGTATCACAAAAGAATCGAATATACAAAAGCTACGTTTTAATTAACTTTCAATATTTTCGCGATTGCTGGCTTGGGTTTAATTGTTAATTTTTAGTTAAACAAAAAGTTCGTGCTAATGAACGACACAAGATTGGCAGATGTGTCATATACATACATTATATTTAAATATGTGATGTTAATAAAGCTACGTGAGAATGTAGGTTTGATCACATAATTTGATTACAAATTAGTTTTAATTCAACATATCGCTGTATTTATTAAATGCACATAAATGGCGACAAAAACCTCTATCAATTTGACATTTACAACAAACACCACTGAGCAAGCGGCATTATTAGAAAATAAACATTATATGATCACAAAATAATCGATTATAAAGAAGCTACGTTTTAATATAATTTTATGTTGTCGTTATTGCTGGCTTGGGTTTAAATATCACTGGGAAAGGTCTCTGTCTGTCTGTCTGTCTGTCTGTCTGTCTGTCTGTCTGTCTGTCTGTCTGTCTTACACTTTGAATCATTCCGTCCGACCGTCCCTCCGTCGGTCCGTCCGTCGGTCCGTCCGTCGGTCGGTCGGTCCGTCCGTCCGTTGGTACGTCCGTCCGTCCGTCTATGTATGTAATGTATGTATGTATGTATGTATGTATGTATGTATGTATGTATGTATGTATGTATGTATGTATGTATGTATGTATGTATGTATGTATGTATGTATGTATGTATGTATGTATGTATGTAGGTAGGTAGGTATGTACTGTAGGTAGGTAGGTAGGTAGGTAGGTATGTAGGTAGGTAGGTAGGTAGGTAGGTAGGTAGGTAGGTAGGTAGGTATATATGTAGGTAGGTAGGTAGGTAGGTAGGTAGGTAGGATTAGGTAGGTAGGTAGGTAGGTAGGTAGGTAGGTCGGTCGGTCGGTAGGTCGGTCGGTCGGTCGGTCGGTCGGTCGGTCGGTCGGTCGGTCGGTCGGTCGTCGGTCGTCGGTCGGTCGGTCGGTCGGTCGGTCGGTCGGTCGTCGTCGGTAGGTCGGTCGGTCGGGTCGGTCGGTCGGTCGGTCGGTCGGTCGGTCGGGTCGGTCGGTCGGTCGGTCGGTCGGTCGGTCGGTCGGTCGGTCGGTCGGTCGGTCGGTAGGTCGGTCGGTCGGTCGGTCGGTCGGTCGGTCGGTCGGTCGGTCGGTCGGTCGGTCGGTCGGTCGGTCGGTCGGTCGGTCGGTCGGTCGGTCGGTCGGTCGGTCGGTCGGTCGGTCGGTCGGTCGGTCGGTCGGTCGGTCGGTCGGTCGGTCGGTCGGTCGGTCGGTCGGTCGGTCGGTCGGTCGGTCGGTCGGTCGGTCGGTCGGTCGGTCGGTCGGTCGGTCGGTCGGTCGGTCGGTCGGTCGGTCGGTCGGTCGGTCGGTCGGTCGGTCGGTCGGTCGGTCGGTCGGTCGGTCGGTCGGTCGGTCGGTCGGTCGGTCGGTCGGTCGGTCGGTCGGTCGGTCGGTCGGTCGGTCGGTCGGTCGGTCGGTCGGTCGGTCGGTCGGTCGGTCGGTCGGTCGTCGGTCGGTCGGTCGTCGGTCGGTAGGTAGGTCGGTCGGTCGGTGGTGTGGTCGGTCGGTGGGTGTGTGTGGTGGATGGGTCGGTGGTTGGGTGGGTGGGTGGGTGGGTGGGTCGTTGGATGTCTGGGTAGTTGGATGGATGGGTGGTTGGTGGGTGGGTGAGTGGGTGGTGTTTTCTTGTGTGTGTGGGTGGGTGGGTGGTTGGATGGGTGGGTGGGTGTTTGGATGGGTGGGTGGGTCGGTAGGTCGGTCGGTAGGTAGGTCGGTCGGTAGGTCGGTCGGTCGGTCGGTCGGTCGGTCGGTCGGTCGGTCGGTCGGTCGGTCGGTGGTCGGTCGGTCGGTCGGTCGGTCGGTCGGTCGGTCGGTCGGTCGGTAGGTAGGTAGTCGGTAGGTGGTAGGTCGGTCGGTGGTAGTCGGTAGGTAGGTCAGGTGGTAGGTAGGTCGGTCGTAGGGGTGTAGGTCGGTCGGTCGGTCGGTCGGGTAGGTCGTCGGTAGGTGGTTGGTAGGTAGTCGGTCGTCGGTCGGTAGGTCGGTCTGTCTGTCTGTCTGTATTGTATGTTGTCTGTCTGTCTGTCTGTATGTTGTCTGTATGTCTGTATGTGTCTGTTGTCATGTTGTCTGTTGTCTATGTCCTGTATGTATGTGTTTGTATGTATGTATGTATGTATGTATGTATGTATGTATGTAATGTATGTATCTATTTAATTTATAAGGTGTCATTAATACACCAAACAACTCAATTCTTATTGGACCCGAATCTATTGCGTGGTGATTTAAGCCTAGTGCAAGCGTCGATTAATTTCGAGTATTCATAACATATTAATGTACAAATTTACTTAAACAGTCAATTAAAATGATTCAAAGTGTAAGCTGACAATATTTACAACATAGTTGAATTCGCACATATCGATAATTATATTAATACATTATATTATTAAAGAGCTACTTACATTTTTGGTTAAGGTTTCGCAACTTACTCCAGAAGTTCTAACATGGCCGCCATAACCTGACTGAATGTTTGCATTGTGGGAAACTACCGCGCTGCCTCACGCAAGGGCAACTTCATTATACTATCCAATCATATTGAGTGATCAAAGCTATCACGTGCCGATCGCCTTTCACCTATTTATAGAATATAACCATAAATGTGCATAAGCCGTGGATCGTCAAAATACCATATATGGTATTATAATCTAAACGCTTATTTTGTGTGACGACACATCCGGGATTGTAAGTTCTTTTTTATCAATTAGTTAAAGTGTTTCAATAAAGCGACATGCCTGCACACTCAAACCTATTCATGGAAAATGTGTATCTACTCATTAATAAGGAAGATTTAATACGGCTGGTCTATTAATAATGTTATATCCTTAGGTGCAAGTAAGTGATGACCCGAAATTAGGTCAGCACAACAGGCAGCAAAAAGGGAATCTGCGTGCACTAGGCCGGACCGGAAGATATATTTTGTTTGTAAGAAAGGGAGTCATTATAGGTGGAGAGCCATTTAAAGGTTATAACGCAGGTCATTGTACGTCTCACTGAAACCCAGCCTAATGAAAATCCCGAAAAAGAGTCAGCCGTACCGGCAGCCAACATGATGTCTTCTGGCACTAAGTCGCTACCGTGGGATTGCTTTTATTTGTCCGAAAAGGGCCATTAAATATGCATTTCCGTTCACTAAAAAATAACGCACACGGCATTATGTCACCCATCCTAATTCAAACCCCGGCCCGTAACTATGTCATATGTACAGGCAAAGGATGGGAGGTATATGTGCAACAGGTCGCTCTTAAGAAAGGAGCCCATGCAAGTGCATACCTATGCACTGGAAATAACGCACACGGCATAAATGTATGTCTTCCTTACAACAACCCTCATTAAAACCGAGACTCACAGGTACGTCAACACGGCAAACTGACGACGTATGGTGTACGAACACCAGGTCTCTCTACCCGGGTAAACTTCTTGTTTTTCAGAAAGGGGTCATTTATGGTGCATTTTCCTGCACTTGAAAAAAGAAGAAGACGTGTGTACGTCCCTATGACATTCAACTAAATTAAATCCTTTGCCCGAGGACTGCGTTTAGCAGGTCGCTTCTGGGGTTTAACTCTTGGTTGTCACAAACGGATTATTAAAATGGAAAACCCATTGAACAATGGACATATCCTTAATTAAAATCCTTGCCCGAAACCAGGTTAGTCGGACAGCCAGTCAACGGGTGGTCTGTGAGCACTAGGCTGCCAACATGGAAACAATATTGTTCTGTAGACTTGGGTTATTCGAAGGGCATACGCATTGACTGGAAATAACGATTTCGGCATGTATGTATGTCCCTCTGACACCAAACCTTATTTAAACCCCGTCCCGGAATTAGGTCAACAAGACAGGTAGCCGACGGGCAGTGTGCGTGCACTTGCTCGCTACAGAGGGATAGCTCTTACTTGTTAAAAACGGGTTATTAAAGGTACACAGCCACATAAAATTACGTTTACGGCTCATGTGTACGTTTCCCCGACGCCAACACTAATTAAATCCCCGGCTTGACACTAGGTCAGTTTTATAGCAAGCCGACGGGAGGTTTTCTACCAGGAATGTTCTCTTGTTTGTAAGAAAGGGACCAACACATGTGAATACTTATTCACTTAAAATGACTCACTCGGCACGTGTGTACGTTTCCCTTCCTCCCTACTGATTTGAAATGTGCAGACATTATAGACGAACCACCAAGCTGTTATGCATTGTTTAACAGCAAACTTAAAATTCAACAGCTTATACGACCGTAGGAAGCGTTATCAAGCATCGTGTTTTATATTAGTGTATTTTTTAATCCAGCAATTCGGCTGCTAGCATTTATTTATCGATTAATATCGCATATGATGAAAAACGTATATCAGTTAACAGGTAAACGACACTTGTTTCTTTTACATAACACACATGTAAATTATAAGTATAGTTACGAGCGTTATTTTGCTTGCTTCAATAGTATGCAGTTTATTCAGTAATGTGTTGTTCAACGAAAATCACGATTTAAACACTATTTGTATGAAAACTTAATTGTAAAAATAGATATTTGGTTCATAATCAACCGACAACCCCCATTCCACTACTAGTGTCATCGTATCGTTAAAAACAATGTCATTTCGACTAGTCTCGTTTTATGTTTAACTAAACCTGATTGTGGATATGAAACAGCTTTGCTTTATTATAACTATAAATAAATTAAGGTCAGACACATTTAATTGCATAGTTCGTTGAATGTAATTATGTTATCAGGATGCTGTCAGCCTACCAAGTTAGAATTATTAAGTGCTTTTCAAGTGCAGCACGTGCGCGTGATCATTTATCCATTGTAGTCCTAGCAGCTATTTTCAGCGTTTTGTTTAACCAAGAAGAATGTACAGTACACATTTGTCAATGTTTAAAGGTCCGAAACAATAGTTTGTTTCTGGTCTATACACTAACACGTCTTTTCAGAGTACATAAGCACCTATCACGCTTATACAGTCACGTTCCGCGTCTTATTTTGTCACGTACACGTGAACATTCATCACATCTAGCATTATTAGGATCGTGTTCATGCATAGTAACCGGGTGTTAGAGGCAAAACTTCAAAGACTATCATGCTGACCAAGAATCATGCCTCTGAATTTGTCCGATTTACATGACCATTTTATCAATTTATTGTTCCTGTATTAATTGTTTAACGTACAGTGCTCATGTTTTGGTTTTAAAAGACACACCTAGTTTTCCTTGGCATTATAATATAAAGAGCCTTAAAAGCACCCAAAAAACAATTATGCTATTATAGTCATGGCTCAATGTCTTAGTATGTCTACCTGCGCGTGATTATTTATCCGAATAATAATTTGTAGTTCTTTTAGTGCTTTTATCTCCCATTATTGTCTAAGGGACATTGTTTGATGTTGTTCGTCCGACCGCAAACATTTGTACTTGTACTCAAGTGCGTGTAGACACATTGTTTGTTTAACTGCAGCGCCATAATAAGCCTTTTCCAGAACACGTGTTTACAATTGAATGACTAAAATTGGATGGCCTATGAACAGTCTTCGCATCGCTTTTCAAAAGTTGGAATAAGTGAGCATGCGTAAAGTTTGATCCCTTAGGAAAGCATTACCGATCAATTACGTATTACAAATACAATACGTTATTCATCTGATGAAAATGAATAAAATGGGTTAAACGCTCGTGGGAAACCGTTGAAGCAAAAGCGACAAATAGTTTTTTTGCGGAATACAGACTGGTGACCCTTCAATTACTTTCACGTCAGGATTTACATTTGTATTGTCCTGAGTTTTATTTTCGTGCGCAGACTCCCTTAGTATAAAACATTTTCAAATACAACGTTGCGACTCATACATAGAATGCGTGCAGGACATTGAAAGAATACACCGAAAGCCAGTGCCGAATACGATGACATCACCGCTTTAATCTGTATTTATAAAATTATTGCACTTTGTTAATTGGGTGTATAGTCCATTTCTCATGTGCAACTTAATTTGGCAAGGACTGGTTTTACAAGACATGCCTAGTAAAACATCAACAACACTCATGTCCATTGTTTACAAAGTTATTTCCTTGTGTGCATATTTTGGGCATATTCATCGAATTAAATAATTTAATATAGTTTTAAATGTTAGTGTTTATATATTTATTGTATCCCCGACTTGAATTTATAAAAATCTTTGAAACGTTCAGATAATTTTCAGCAACACTGCGAGTCATTCATATAACATAATAGTATAGATAACTCTTTACATAGTATTCCGGAATAAATATTGTATTTGGAATCTTTTCCGATTTTCATTAAATAAAAAAGAAAAGGGTCGTTTTCACAAACTTAAAAGGTCAAGATCAAAAGAGGTGGTGCTAACGACCGGATGTGTTGCAATTGCAAGGATATTTCTGAAGTGTGCATAGATTTCATGATGTTTTTTATAATTTTTTTCGCATTATTTTAAAAATCGGGCAATATAGCGCGATTAAGCGGAGATTAATCCATCGGAAAATGTAAAGAAACATACAATTAAAATCCATTTGGAAACGCGGGTCCTTAAAAAGATGTGCGATGGTGCAGTTTTTGAAAGCAAATTCATGTGTTTGCCTGTATGACACGCAAATGTTCACCAGATTGATACGCTTATGCCAGCAAACGATTGCACTCAGTATATACTAGTTGCTACATGCACAAACACATTGGATTCTTGCGGATCTTATAGAGCATTTTGCATTTTCCAAAAGAGATGGAACTGATGCCAAGGAGGTGGCGCTAAGGACAGGAGGTGGCGCAAATGCACGATATATGAATAAGCACATGAATTGCATTCGATAAATAATGTTCCTTTTATATATTTTTTTATTTTTCAACGTATAAAAAACAAGACGTAAATATATTACTAACCAACTCAATTAAGAAGTCGGCAACTTGAATAAAACAGAGTGTACGATATAAACCCAAAATATGTTATATTTAATAACTCTAATAGCACAATTCTCAACATTCTCAAAATATTTCTTCTACAACAAATGATTGTATACGGTAAGATAATTTACGAAATAATCAATAGATGTTACTTCTGCTTGAAACGATGAAATTTTTCCTCTTATCCCCCCACAGCTTGATTCGCTAAAAGGCAAAGATGAATGAATCTTAATGAGGCTTAAATATATCGTTTCTCCCTACTTACTTCACAAAAAAGATAGGATACATTTTTCTGTAATCGTTAAATTTTGTATTATACTCAAGTTACTTTCCAGTTCTATAGCACATTCATTGACCGAAATCACCAATATCTTTTTGAAACACACATTTTTCTTCATTATTATGTAAACTTAACTTGCTCGATTATATTTCAATATCGTCCAATAAAAAAAATCGAACATTCAACCTGGAATACCACACAAAAAACGTACGGTCTGTTACAAAAAGTGCGTATGAATTGCGCAGTCTAATTTAAATTTCTGAAGCTTTAATATCAATTAGTTTGTATAATGATATGTTTGATAAATGACTCATACCATTGTTTCATAGCCTTGTGGACCTAGAAATCAATGACAATCTTTCCCCGTGATGTTTAAATCCAAGCCGTCGGAAGCGACCTTATGAAAACGATATCAGCTTTATCACGCGAGCATCAAGCGTGACTGTGTGACACTGAGACACCAAACAGCTTGTGCGCGGACCTTGAGACATATAACATGTATGTATTGCGTTGTGATATTTAACTTAGTGTCCTATTTTTATGAAAGTAACTCGAGATAACATAACATATTAATTCAAAGAGTCACTAAAGCAATCACTGGCACACGATATCAAGTGTAAGCTGGCAGTATTTACAGCAAAGTTCGATCACACATACTCGATAATTGGCAAAGCATAGAAATACCATTTAAATGACCGATTTAAGTATTGACAGTGCATATAATTACCACCGTTACTTTGATAGACACTCCAATGATCATACATGAAAAAAGCTACTAACATTGCAATTAAAGTTTCTCAAATGATTCCAAAACTTCCATCATTGCCACAATAACATGAATGAAAAGTACATTTGGATAAAATACCGCGCTGACTCCAACTAAAGCGATATTCTATACTATGTATACATATTGAGATTCAAAAGTATCAAGTGCCCATCGCCACAAACCTATTTATAGAATATAACCACATGCATGCTGAAGTCGACCATCCATGGTGTTATAATATAAAGGATAATGTAGTGTGACGTTACTTCCCGGGGTTTACATTTTTCTTTATAAGTGACTCTTGTCTTAGACATACCATTTTCTTTAACATAATTCAAATAACCGACCGGTTGATATTTTCTATATTTGTTCATCAAATTGCAAGAAGTTTAATATAACGAATAGTATAGTACTTTAATATTGTTTGAAAGTTCGAAAGATCGCATACCAAAAAAACTTTTAGTTAATTTTAGTTGAGTATATTGCGTTGGTCTTTATGAAACATAAATATGTAGAATCTAGCATTAACCCTCCGGAATGATTTAGGACGTTTAATAGATTCAAGTATTTCAATGAAGCGGTATGCCTGCACACTTCAACCTCTATATTAAAACCCAGACCCTAAACGGGTTGAGTCTTACAGGCACCCAAAATGAGGTTTACTTGCAATCGGTCGCTACCAGGGGATTGCTTCCACATACATAGCAATTCACTAGGAATAACGCACACGGCATCTATGTACGTCTCCATGTGACTAACTTAGATTTACACCTTGTCCATATCTATGTCAAACGGTAGGATATATGTGTAAACCACGTTGCTCTCGAGGCATTACTTGTTTGGTTGTTTAGAAAGGAACCAATATTAAAGCATACCCATTTACAGAAAATAACGCACGCAGCACACATGAACGTTCCTCCGACTCGAATACTAATTAAACCCCGGGCCCGACACTAAGTTATTGCAATCGGTAGCCGACGGGAGGAATGCATGCACCAGTTTTCCAAGTGTTCTAAATCTTGTTTGTCAGAAAGTGGCCACTAAATGTGCACAACCATTCGCTGCACAGGACTCACTATGTACGTGGAATTTTGGGTGACCATCATATTGTATAATTAATATTTTGTTGTATCAATATTAAGTCAAATTTAGTGAAATTATTTAATATATTAGAGGTAATAACTTAAGCTTTTAATAAGTAACTAGAACACCACAAAATAGATGTACTTTACACATTTATACTGAAATCCATTGCAGGATAATGAATACGGGAAGGTATACTCAAAGTGTAATTTCTTGAGACAGAAACGGTAAAATCTCCTAATATCCTTGTAGTTTATAGGAAATGTTTTCTAAATAAATATGTACAATATATGCATTACATCTAAATACACATGACACTACAAAATGTATTATCTTGTCACTTCACAATTCTGTCATTTCTTCCATATTATCCAGATGGGTGCACATATTATTGGAGATCAAAGGCAAACTTTCATATTAATTATTGTTTTCATGCTATGTCTACTAGCACAATCCAGTTAAGTACGTTTGTTAATATTATTGTCGAAATATATGTATATCCCATTCACAAAAACAAACATTTTAGATAGAGGATCAATCCATACAAAACTTCTAAACAGGTCAAGGTGTAAGTGTATCTAACAAGTATAACACGTGTATTGATCTGTAAATAGACATACAAAATGCAATAGGTTGTGATATACAAAATGCACATATCGTTAAATTTAAGTATTTTAATGTAAGTTATATTAGTTACGTGCTGTCAAAATTCAGCAAGTGCGCGTGACAATTTATTCGATCTAGTCAAAGCGCCCTGGTGTATTCAATATGTTGTCCGACTAGCAATCGGAAACGGACACTTCAATGTTTAAATTAGCCTTAGGCTTTCAATGCATTCTAGCTCAAACAAATACGTTTAAATTGAACGATTTTGCTTGTTTTACTTTTTACGTACAATGCAAACGTTCCAAATCTTTGCTGATTAATAAAAGTTGTTCAATAGTTATTTTGTCTCCCCAGAACAACATTCATTTTTTTCTGTTTCTTGGGTACAGGGCAATGATACAAATTTTGAGCTTACAGATGATCGTGTGCTTGGGCATGTTTTTGGAAAATATTCGTAGCTCCATAGTTGCTGCATACGCTTAAGGACAAATCTTAACTTGGTGTTTGTGATTGTGTTAACAACAATGTATGTGTTGATGATGGTTAAACGTCACAGTCGTATGTAGATAGGGCAAAGAGTTTGTTAAAAATGCCTCAAATTTGTAAACTTAAAATCACATACACTACACAGGTTGGTATCCAGAAATTTGGAGGTGCTAAAGCAGTTTCTTGGAAAATGTATCAAGTCTACTGACATTGGTAGACACATTTGTAGAGAACTGACGTATTCAACTTAGGTTAGTGTAAGTTGGTACATATTTTCATGAGAATATATCTTCATATTTTCAAAAGCCAAATCATCCAATTACCAGACTTGGGATTGGTACTTCAGTATACAACGTTATTGATCAATCAGAATTTTAATACACCATTTGTTTTGCTTGGAAACGTCTTTTTCTGAGCCTATGGTAATCTGTGATAAATCTTGGGACGATTCCATTGACCCTGATATTGACTTAAGGTTTTTAACTTGGGGGAACTCACTGAATGACCTTAGTATGATTACAATACCCAGACTCTATTTGGAGCTTTTCATAAGCTGTTTGAAACGCCTGTAGTTACTATTATTATTAATTAAAGACAGCTGATCCCACAGTAGCGTTTTTAGTAGGCATATGTGAAGGTTTTAAAATGTGTAAGGTTTGTATTAGGGAAGTCGAAACTGGTCCCTATCAGCGGCGGACTTAACATTCCTTAACGATGCTGTTTTGGAAATAAAATTAGCAGATACTGTCACTGATAAGTCTCGTGACTCTGTTTCAAAACTTACCTTTTATATTAAAAGTAGAAACATTTTTTTTATATATTAATCATCAGTGTAAATATAGTAAAGTGATTGAGGGTCCCATATTTTGTGAAGGAAATTGTGATTGATACACTATAGTTTTCCCCCTTTTGAATCAAGATTTTGACATCGAGATTGGCACTGAAGCAAAAACTTTTTCCTTTAATTGTTCTATAAACTTTAAAATAAAATAAACCAGTGTATATGTTTTCTTGTTTGATTGGTTGAGTTGCTGAGATAAATGTTATCAATTTAACAATCAATGTGTCTGTTTCCTATCAAAAAAAGTTGTCCTGCAAGAGATGGCATATTTGCGAGTGGAGCAAGTTAGTTCTATACAGGGAGGAGACTGATTTTTTTTTATATTGAGACAACTGCTATATGAAGTTGATGGTATGGAAATGGAACATATACAGAATAATTACCTTCTAGACATAGGCATGTCCATTATGTAATGGAACCCTGTGTTAAGTGATGGTTTATTAAGAGAAGGTTTGGGCAAAAGTGACCTCTCTGGTAGAGAGAAAAATAGTAATATACTTCCTAGTAAACATCTTGTTTCAAAGCTGATTCTTAGTCAGTGTCACCACAGTGTACAACGCTTGAATAGACAATTTACAGAGGATGCAATGCAAGCAAATAGTTATTGCTTTTTTATGGTCAACGTGTTATTTTATGCATGGTTAACTATGGCAAGCGAAGTGCACATTAATGTCTTAAACCACGGTTTTACAGTTAACTATATATTTACGAGACTTTGAATCCGGGTTTAAAGTGCCGTTTTCACATTAATTCCTTAATTGTGGGTCCAAAACTTTGAACCGCGGTTCAAAGTGTGTCTAAAAATAGATACAAATCTGTTATCTAAGACAACCAATCAGCGGAGCTTAAACCACAATTTGAAGGTAAATACTGCGACTTCATTGATCATCTCTTAACTATAGGGTTAAGTGACTTTGAACTGCGGTTCAAACTGGGGTTAACAAGCGCAGAATGCACATTAATTATCAAACTGTTGAATATACAGTAAAATGAAAGTTTTGACACACTATGCTTACAAAGGTGAAGATAAACCAAAAGTTAGTGCAATATAACCTAATTTCAAAGGGTTTTATGCGGTGCGAGTGTTCACAAAACACCGGTTGACCTTAAAAATGGCATGGGGTGATGATGGGAAAAAATTAACAATCTCGTCGAATAACATTTCTCGAGATTTCATTAGTTCTCTCTTAACTATAGGGTAAAGAGACTTTGAACTGCGGTTCAAAATCTTAAACTGCGGTTCAAAGTCTTAAACTGGGGTTAAGACGCGCGGAATACACTTTAATTATTTAACAGTTAACTATAGGGTTAAGATACTTTGAACCCGAGTTCAAAGTGCCGTGTGCACATTTATTCCTTAAACCCGAGCTCAAAAGTTTGAACCGCGGCTCAAAGTGTGTCTAAAAATAGATACAAATCTCTTATCTACAGAATTCAGAGACAACCAATTAGCGGATCTTAAACCACAAGTAGAAGGCAAATGTCACGATCTCATTGGTCGTTTTTAACTATAGAGTTAAGAGACTTTGTCACGCGGTTCAAAGTCTTGAACCCGGGTTTAAGGAATTCTTGTGCAAACGGTACTTTGAACCCGGGTTTAAAGTCTCTTAACTATATAGTTAACTGTTAAACCCTGCTTTAAGACAATAATGTGCACTTCGCTTGCCATAGTTAACAATATTATGTACATCATGCAAGAAGCTAAGGTGACAGTTCGAATGTACAAAATATTACTGCTGTATATCTCGTTTGCAATGCGTGCATTACGAAACACATTTTGATGACCGGATAATTTAAACACACGTTTGTAGTATGTTTTATATTTTAATAATACTTTTTAATGTACGTGTACTTTTGCGCCGTTTCACTTGACATTTTTTCTTCAACTGTCCGTAAACGTAATACTTAATATATCCTTGACATACGAGATCATTTTATGGTAACGGAACTTTGTTTGATAACAGCATTTCAGTGAATTAATGTCAATGCAAAACCTGGCTAATATCCATATCCTAATATTCGCGTGCAAATATTTTGTATAAATAAAATATTGAAAATGTGATTATTTACAAAGTCTGTCCATTTCGTGTTTTATGGGCTTTGGCGTGGAACTCGTATGATTTGAAACTATTTAAAACCAAAATACATTTTTAAGCTTAGGTCAGAGAAGCATTTCAAACTGTGACATTGTTTCTTTAAAGCATTATGAAACAGAATATCAAGATTATGTGCAAGCTAAGTTTAAAACTAAATTTGAATGTATGTATACGCATGATTTACCAATGCAATGCATACCGTTACTGTTAAGATTAACTGAAACAAATTAAGAGGTATGTATTATTATATTAATACCAATTGCCATGAACCTGAATATATATTTAAATGAAAAATATTCATACTGAAATTATAAAGAATGCAAACGATGCTTATATCCTTGTTTTTGCACATGTTCTTATAATTTATATGCCCGAAAAAAGAGGAACCTTATAATTAATGTGCAGTATGTGTTATGCATTAGTTCTAAAGCCTATAAATGTTATGTATTCAGTACACGAACGCCAGTATTTGCCGTCTATCTCAGGGTCGAAATAAAGATACACAATTTTTTAACTAAATGTATATTAATCTTAACAACGTTATTGAGTACAAACTCTACTGAACACGTTCACAATATAACTACAATTCATGCTTTCATTTCTGATGTCTTGGAAACGTCTCAATCTCCCAGCGGAGTTGTCATCGCTTACATGAATTTAATACAACCGTAATTCAAAATATCGTCAACGTTTATGTGAATCATTGAGTGGTTTTATTAATAAGAATATTCTGAATTATTAGGCTTCTTATAAAGATTTTCAAAATCCATGTAAGAATAGTATATATAAATTATAAAATGATATTCTCACGTTGCTCATTTGTCATGGATGATTGCCTATAGTTATTATGTACAGAATACTATGCGTAGGTTATGTATGCATAATTATTTCCATTACCATAGCCATTATAATGGAAATCAAGTGATACTTTACATCACATTACTGATGAGATTTATCAATTTAACGAAATCAATAAAATGGTATTTACTCATTTTAAATCTTTTATAGATAAGTATACAAACTCGAAATAATTTCTCACGACGAGAAAGTATAGTATTATTAATAATGTCGAGTCTTGTCAACGTCAAAATGACGTTATTATTTGCTTTATTGTAGACCGTGTTTAAATTGATGCGAATATTGAAAAAACGGATGCATTTTCAGGAAGAAAACTCTTATAAAATTCGCTATTCATTCAAACACGTGTTAACAATATGCGATTGTGTCACACTTGGTATTCATATGCATTTCTTAAATTATGCTTTGATTTAAATAAAGATACTTTTAGCTTATCCGAGATAGTTAATACTACTAACCACAAGATCCTTCATACTGAAGCGTGCATTAAGTAATTACTTGATTAATAGATTCTATTTTAAAGTGTATACAAGTATAAGTATACATTATTAATAAAGTAATCTAACACTAGCAAACACGAAACTTGAACTATGATTTGAATTTCGACTAATAAGGTGCAGACATTTGACAACCAATATACCTTTAAACCACACTGACATGTAGCAAAAAAATGCATTCATTTCTGCAAAGAACAAAACAATACCCGAAGTATCGCATTGTGTTTCATACTTGGTATATCCCAACTGCAAACGACACTCTATAAATGTTAACTAGACGCTAATTAAAAGAATGCGAGCCTTTTAGCCATGTAGTTACACACCGATATATAGCACATTCAAAGTGTTACTTCAGGCTCATCGACTGAATTCATTCACAAGAACTGTTTACTGTTTTGATATATAGTATTAAAAGAATAAAACAAACTCACATATATTTTCGAACTCCCGCACCGCCGACGATTTCTTGACCGCAATACTACGCACTCTCCTCTGTGTAATAACTTCAAACTGGTTTAATGTGAACAGAATGAAATACTGATGAACTGTATATAGCACACTCAAAACTGTAGTAACTTAAATTTCCGACTGTGGTGTAAGAAGGGCTGTGAATCAAAATCGTCTATAATTACTACAGAGTCAGACATGCAGCTATTACTAAAATTAAACTAGTGGTGTCACACCTTTAATTTCAACAGTACTTATTATGAAGAAAATTCAGTTAAACTACATCGTCCATTTGCCAAGATACGAAGAAGTATTGATCGAGTGACCGCACGCTAATATCCATCGAAGCTCACACTAATGCCATTAATAGTTTATGTTATTTTAGATGTGAGTCGGTTTTTCATCCCGTACATATGTTAATGGTCAATGAAACGTTAATGTGTTGAATTTTCTTTGCTGCTGTGAAATGCACTAGTGTTTCCTGTATCAATTGTTACATAATAGTCACTTTCAACAAAAATAACTTTGTCTCTGCCGAACCGTTCTGCTGAGATCAAATTTTAAAAGTATAGACATAACAGTGCTTCCCTATACAACAACATTGAATTCGTTTTAAGTCCGCGTTTAATGTCAAAACACTGCAAAATAGCTATATTCTATGGTTCATGCATTTTAGTTGTATAGTATACTGTTTTATAACATGACCTACGCTCCAGGAATGAAATAACGTAATGCTCAATTTTGTTTATTTCACGGGTGTTATTACACTAGTTATATAACTGTGAAATGACGTCATTTTTTGGACGAAATGACGTCATTATTCCAGCGAATTTCTTCAGTTAAACTCTTTTATCCCATCATCAGACGTGCATTGTCGAAATAAAACACTGTGAAATAAATTTATCTTTATTTCAGCAGTGCTGAAATATAGCTGTCACGCGCGGCGAAGAATGTTAATATTGCTCGGAATCAACTATAAAGTAATCATTTTTAGTAAAATCGAATCAGATTCAACAAAACAAACAATTTGATACCAAGATGTAATATAGTTTTTACACATAATGCAACTCAAAAAGCAAATAAACATTATTTACAAATATTAAGTGCGCGTACTCGTGACGTCATTATTAATACGTCATACGACACAATGCATGTTGTTTCACGCTAAAGATGCAGTTGTTTAGTGTCTTTTTTTCATTATTTCTTAAAAATCGGGGACGTAGAGGTATGATAAACGAAAAACAGGTTGGTTACTGATCTTTTTGTAATGTATTAGGCTCGACACGATTAAAATAATGAAACAATGTTTGCTTAAAATATCTTTGGGATTTCCGTCTAGTTCGATTTTCCTATTCTATGTTTAAAGAAATAATTTACGACTAAGAAAATTGATGGGATAAATCGAATACTAGGTCGGTGCCGAATAAAGCAAAGTTTATCTTGCTCGGCACGAAAATCTGAACCACTCGCCAAGGCTCGTGGTTCAGATTTTCTAAGCCTCGCAAAATAAACTTTGCTTTATTCGGCACCGACCTAGTATTCTCTATTTACAATGTGAATAAACGGTGAAAAGAGCATAAAAATAAAAATAAAATGTGTTGGTCATGTTATAAATAGAATCTTAGATTCGTGGTCATTTTGTATTGAATTTATTAAACTCGTCATCAAAATAAAGATAAAAACTCGGCAAACCTCGTTTTATCTTCATTTAGATGACTTGTTTAATAAATTCTATTCTAAACGACCACCCATGCAAGATCCTATATTTAATTATGGGCGATATTAACAATTTCTAATATAAACCATACTAGATTGCATGTGCTGGCATTAGGAAAAATGGTAACTTAAGGCGTAAATTTAAACGTCTGCTTTCTTTAAATGATTGCTACACAGCATTACAAAATGGGGGTAAACATAAATTACTAAGTGCACTTTGCTCTCTTTCTGTTTCTTCGTTGGCGCATATTGATAAGGAATGTAAACTTATTTTACTTCAATCTGACCCTCTATATGAATGTGCTTGTATTATTGAATCTTTCACTGACTACTATCTTAAACCTTTTATTGAAAATGTACTTAACAAAACTAGAAATCGCATCAAAATTGAGTTTTGTAACAAAGGTCTTGATTTAATTGACCTTCCTAAAATATTCAATGATAAAAATGTACGTCGGTTGATTCCCCCTAATTTCCGCAATACTGAATCACCACATAAAAATCTAAATTCGTCTTAGTTCCTGCTGATAAGGCTGCTAATAATGTATCATATTATGACGAGTGTTTTATGTCTAAACTATTGCACAAGAACTTTCACAAACTACATCATATTGTGAGTACAATAAGCTACCTAATGAAATTATTACCGACCATATTGCCCAATGCATAAGGTTAAATGTAATAGTCAATATTACTGACAAGAAATTGCCATCACTTTACTGGATACCTAAATTACATAAGACGCCATATAAAAGTCGTTTTATCGCTAATTCAGTGTCTTGTACCACCAAACAATTATCAGTGTATCTTACATCTGCATTGAGTGCTATTAGAAATCATATAGCTAAATTTTGTAATAAAGTTTATGAAAATAGTAATATTAACCTATTTTGGTCAATAAAAAACACCTTAGAAGTTATTGATAAAATTGAAAATAAAAAATATAAGGTGTCGCAGGTAAGTACTTATGATTTTTCGACACTATATACAACGCTTCCTCACGCTTTAATAAAATCCAAACTTGTTTCTTTGATTGAAAAAACTTTTGCTAGAGAGAAATGTTTGTATCTAGCTTTAAACACTAAAACAGCTTTTTTTACTAATCAGATATTAGATAATTACATCATTTGGACTGGTCTTGACTTTTGTGCAGCACTTACTTTTCTTTTGGATAACTTGTTTGTTGAAGTTAATGGTAAAATATTTAAACAAATTATTGGCGTTCCTATGGGTACTAATTGTGCGCCACTTATAGCTGACCTTTTTTTATATTGTTATGAAAGCGAATTTATGTTAGAATTATCTAAAACTAAGCAAGTAGATTTGATTAATTGTTTTAACCTTACTAGTAGGTACATTGATGACATACTTAATTTAGATAATCCATTATTTGAACAATATATTCACAAAATCTACCCAAAAGAACTAGTCTTAAATAGATCGTGTATATCCAATACAGACGCTGCGTATTTAGACTTAATGAAAATTCAATACTGCTCCAGCAGCTGGAGTTTCACTTCTTTATATTGTACCACCAAACAATTATCAGTGTATCTTACATCTGCATTGAGTGCTATTAGATATCATATAGCTAAATTTTTTAATAAAGTTTATGAAAATAGTAATATTAACCTATTTTGGTCAATAAAAACACCTTAGAACTTATTGATAACATTGAAAATGAAAAATATAAGGTGTCACAGGTAAGTACTTATGATTTTTCGACACTATATACAACGCTTCCTCACGCTTTAATAAAATCCAAACTTGTTTCTTTGATTGAAAAAACTTTTGCTAGAGAGAAATGTTTGTATCTAGCTTTAAACACTAAAACAGCTTTTTTTACTAATCAGATATTAGATAATTACATCATTTGGACTGGTCTTGACTTTTGTGCAGCACTTACTTTTCTTTTGGATAACTTGTTTGTTGAATTTAATGGTAAAATATTTAAACAAATTATTGGCGTTCCTATGGGTACTAATTGTGCGCCACTTATAGCTGACCTTTTTTATATTGTTATGAAAGCGAATTTATGTTAGAATTATCTAAAACTAAGCAAGTAGATTTTATTAATTGTTTTAACCTTACTAGTAGGTACATTAATGACATACTTAATTTAGATATTCCATTATTTGAACAATATATTCACAAAATCTACCCAAAAGAACTAGTCTTAAATAGATCGTGTATATCCAATACAGACGCTGCGTATTTAGACTTACATTTAACTATTAATAATAATTTGATCAAAACTAGTTTATACGACATACGGGACGATTTTAACTTTGAAATTGTAAATTTTCCGTTTCTAGATGGCAACATTCCTAAAGGACCTTCCTATTGAATTTACATTTGGTACGCTATGCCAGAGCATGTTCGTGTATTAAAGATTTTAATGATCGTAATCTAATATTAACTAAAAAATTGCTAAAACAAGGCTTTTTGTATCATAACCTAAGAAATAAATTTGCTAGATTTTACTCTAAGTATGGTGATTTAATTTCAAAATATAATGTTTCTTTAAAATGGCATTTAAATAATGGAATCTCCCATCCATCATTTTACGGAGATGTTTTGAAGCGTGTCCGCAAATTAAAATATGTTAAACCAAATGTTCATATAAAACTTTTCAATTTAATTAACTTGTTTTTATCAAAAGGATACGATGCTTATGTACTTAAAAACACGTGTTTGATGGTTTTCGATTCACTATATCTTTCTTCCCTTAAAATTTGGAATCATTAGTGATATTATAGGCATTTTTCATTGTTGATTAAAATTGTGTCATTGTGTCGTATGAACAAATCTGCATGAATACTACATTATAGGCATTTTTCACTGTTGAATAAAATTGTGTCATTGTGTCGTATGAACAAATCTGCATGTAAACTACGTTTGGACTCAAATCGTACATCAAATCATTTCTGTCTTCAGTTGTCAAAACACCTATATACTGTTTGATTCCAATGATGTCGCTTTAATGGAATTACCATTTTTATTCATTTGCTTCTTAATATTAAATCACCTAAACTTGTTTTATTAGCAGCACAGCCCCATTTATATTTTTATTTAGTACTGCCCTTGGAATTTGTTCACGTCATAATGGATTTTTGTGGCGTCATACGACCGACTTTCCCAGTTGTAATCTACATGCATAGGTCATTGGGTTTATAACGTTCCATTTTATTTATATTTTCTCTCTGATAGGCGTTTCTTGTTTGATTTAATTATTTTTAATTTGTTTAGCAGTCACATAAACAACCAAGCTATGTAATATGGAATTTTTACACCCATTATTGCTGCTTCTTCCTGTATTTGCGCGATGATTATCTGAGATATTAATTATATGATTCTATTTTTTCAAATCTTTTCTATAAAGAAGGAATGTAGTTGACAATTGTTAATAGTTTTATTTGATCGTTCGTCAAAAAGTTGTAATTCTGTTACTCTTGTATCTTCAATGCAATTGAGTAATTAAATAGTAATTAAATTGAATGCGTTTTAATTCCCTTTTATTATTGTTTAATTTGAGTTACAATGCTATGACGTTAAATTTTATTTACACTTAAATGCATTATGAATATTGCTGGGCCAAGTGTGAGGTTGAGCGCTCTATAACCAGGTTTAAACCCCCAATGCTTTGCATTGACCGTTCCAAGGCGGTGACCCCAGATTTATTCATATTTTGTGTTTATGTTGGTTTGTATTGTGCTGTATTGTGCTGTTTTGTACTGTTTGGGCAATCGGCCACTTGCCTTAAATAAAGGACCAACTAATTGTTTTAATGAAAATTCAATACTGCTCCAGCAGCTGGAGTTTCACTTCTTTATATTGTTCAAGCCATGGCCCAACACAGCATCGTTTACATATCGCAAAGTAATTCTTTATGTAACAGTATATCTTAGTTTTTACTTATGTTCCACATTGTAAAAACCTTAGAACCAATATAGCGCAAATTAACAGAGCTGTGCACTTTGTTGACGAATTTGGGACAGCCCTCGTGGTGCATATACAGCAACCATATTAAAGGAGCGATTGTATTATAATGCATTGAGCGCGTTACAAGGGTGTATATCCGTTTTTACAGCACAATTTAGTCGTTTTGCAATAACACTTTATACACGGTTTGCTCACAAAGTAACACATTTAAGTACTAGTATTTTATCACGTGCTTGTTTCGGTTCCTTTACATAAAAGGCAAGGTGTTTTTAAATCACATATATGTTTTAAATAATTGATATCGATATATGTCCATGTTATATGCCTGTATGTTAACGATCATGTCATGTTTGCCTATTACATATCTTAGATGAATTCGGTCAATATTACTGCCGTATTTATCTTACTAAAATGTAAACTAATGTTTTGAAAAATGAATCTATGAATTATCATGAAAGGCAAACATGTTAACACTTTACTTATAAGAAAAATTTCAACGTTGATCAGTTTCGTGATATCAACGAGTTGTTCTTCACAGTATAAACAGCTTGACATGTGGACGATATCAAGTCTAAGTACATCGCAATCTGACTCTTTTTTTGTCAGATAGGGGGTCATCCGTTTACAAAGTAATTGGAAAATAGCATACATGGAATCTATAGACATCCTTCTTAACCAATTTAATTACAACCCCACCCGACATAAGGTCAGCGCTACACACAGCCAAAAGATAATATGCGTGCACTAGGTCGGTACCGGAAGATACCTCTTGTTTGTAAGAAAGGGGTCATTATTACGGGCCTGTATGTATTTCAGCCTCACAAGCAAAGAATGGGAGGTATGTATGTACCACGTCGCTACCGGGTTATATTTTGGAAGGAGCCAAGCCAATTGCATACCCATTAAATGGAAATAGCACACGGCATAATGTAAGTGTCTCTGATGCCCACCCTTATTCAAACCAAGATAAGCATGCTCGTCAGCTCGATTGATGGCCAACGTGAGGTCCCCGTGCACTATGTCGCTTCATGAGGAAAACTCCTGTATTTAGAAAGTGGTCATTACAGGTACCTATCCATTCTCTAGAAAAACGCCCATGACATGTGTGTACGTTTCCCATGACGCTAAGCCTAAAGAAAACCCTAGCCCCAAAATAAGTAAGCCCGAAAAACAGCCAGCGGAAGGTCGACACCGGGGGATAACGTTCGGTTGTCACAAACCAACCAATACAATTTCAATCTAATTAAACATTGGAAATATCCCTAATTCAAACCCCTGTCCGAATCAAACTTTGTCCGACAATCAGCCGACGGGAGATCTGCGTTTACTAAGTCGCGAACGGGAAAAAGATGTTTTTTGACACGGGCCATTAATAGGTCAATCTCATTCACTGACAAAACTGAACATGTATGCATGCCCCTCTAATGTCAAACCTAAGTTCAACCCGGCCCGGAAATAGGTAATCCAGACATGTTGCCGGGGGGAGGTGAATGCGCACTTGCTTGCTACTGAAAGATAGCTCCTAGATGTTCAAAAGGGGGTAATACAGGCACACACCTATTTACAGAGGATAGCGCATACATCACACGTGTAATGTCCTACGAGGCCAACACTAATTTAAACCCCGGTCCGACACTAGTTCAGTGCGATCGGACGCCGACGGGAGGTTTGCATGCACCAGTTTGCTACTGTGGAGTAACTCTTGTTTTTTGCAGTAAGGGGCATTTACATTTGCAAACCCATTGACTTAAAATGACTATCTCGGCGCATGCGTACGTTCGCTTGCCTCCCTACCAAAGTGAACTATGCAGCCATAATAGAGTAATCATACAGAAAGTCCTTATCAATCATCTTGAACGTGAAACAGTTAAAACGACCGTAGGATGAGTCATCAAGTATCGTGTTTGTTGTGAAAGTGTGGCATACCAAACCCAGCAACTCGGCTGCTTGCGTTTATTTCAAGAAACACTCTCGGTATAGTTATCGATTGACATCGCGAATGACTTGATGCAACGCGTTAATAGTTTGGCAAGTAAACAATGCACTTGTTTCCTTTACATAACACAACTGTGTATTATATGTAGAGCTAAGAGTGGTATTTTGCTTGAAATAATAGTATGCAGTTTGTTCGTTATTGATTTGTTCAATGAGAGTAACACTGTTAACATTATATGTAGGGAATATACATTGCCAACATATATATTTGGTTTATCATCAACCGACAACCCCAAACTGACTCCTAGTATCATCATATCTTTAAAACTATATCATCTTAATCATTCTCGTTTAAACCCGACTGTTCATATTAATCATTTTTGCTTCATTATTACAAAAACTACAACTGGGACACACACAATTAATTGCACAGTTCGTTGAATACAATTATTTGATCAGGATGATGTCAGCCTATCAAATTAGAATTGTTAAGTGCTGTTTAAAGGCAGCACAAGCGCGTGAACATGTATGCGATTAAGTGATTGTAGGTTTTTTGGGCGTTTTAATAAACATTGAATGTCGACTTCCCAGTTAAGTGCTCCAAAGTCCCAAACAAGAGTTTGTTTCCGTTCAATGGACTAACCCGGCTGCTTAGAGTATATAAGCACGTGATTATATCAAGTGACTTTATCAGCGTGATAAAGTCACTTGATATAATCACGTGCCGTCTTACTTTGTCACTCGCACGTAAGCATTTAACAAATTTAGCGCTGTTAGTAACATGTTAATGCATATCTAAACTATTTCATGTATTAAAAACCCGATTTTAAATATATATATATATATATATATATATAATAAAAGTAAAAACACTTGTCTGGGATTTTAAATATATATTGATTTTGCCTACGCGTTTCGCATAGCTCATCAGGGCATAATACAATATATTACAACGTCAAAATGTCATTTTGACGTTGTAATATATTGTATTATGCCCTGATTACTCACAATTTGCTAAGAATCACTTTTTATTTTCACATTAGCTTCACTTTTGGATTACGTTCATTTTAAATAAAGTCTTATGCCCCCTCTTATTCCTTCTCTACACAAACAACGTACCAGATCATGTAAGATCCCAAGTCAGTCTCTTTGCTGATGACACTGCTGTCTACCTCACGATCAACAACCTAAATGATGGCAACCAATAACAGCAAGATCTTAATACCTTGGAAAAATTGGAAACCAAATGGGAAATGCATTTTAACCTCAGTAAATGCGAAGTCCTTAACATAACTCGAAGCAAACATAAACTCAAACATAATTATTTATTGCATTGCCATATCCTTAAAACCGTACCAAGTTCAAAAAACGTATGATTAGACTTTTCCAAAGACCTTTCTGTCAGCACTCACATTAATAGAATATGTACAACAGCAAATAGAACACTTGGTTTCCTTAAACGTAACATCCAAACTAAAAACAAACAAGAGTGCCAAACTGTCACAAGATACGCCCGTTCGAAGGTTTTGGACACCATGCTCAATGCTTGAAAGTGTCCTCAAGACCTAGTTATTGACCCGGCATGACCCATATTTGAACTTGACCTAGATATCACTTAGATGTAACATCTGACTAAATTTGGTGAAGATCAGATGAAAACTACTTCAATTAAAGAGCGGACAACATGCTTAATGCTTGAAATGCACTATGTGACCTCGTTTTTGACCCGGCATGACCCATGTTCGAACTTGACCTACATATCATCTAGACACAACTTCTGACCAAATTAGGTGAAGATCAGATGAAAACTACTTCAATTAGAGAGCGGACACCATGCTAAATGCTTGAAATGCACTAAGTAACCTCGTGACCTAGTTTTTGACACGGCATGACCCATATTTGAACTTGACCTACATATCATCTAGACACAACTTCTGACCAAATTTGGTGAAGATCGGATGAATACAATTTGAATTAGAGTCCGGACAAAGTGGCGCCGTTGAAAATGCACTAATTGACCCTATGACCTAGTTTTTGACCCGGCATGACCCATATTCGAACTTGGCCTATATATCAACTAGATGCAACTGCTGACCAAGTTTGGTGAAGATCGGATGAATACAATTTGAAATAGAGTCCGGACAAAGTGGCCCCTTTGAAAATGCACTTATTGACCCTATGACCTAGTTTTTGACCCGGCATGACCCATATTCGAACTTGGCCTAGATATCAACTAGATGCAACTGCTGACCAAGTTTGGTGAAGATCGGATGAATACAATTTGAAATAGAGTCCGGACAAAGTGGCCCCTTTGAAAATGCACTTATTGACCCTATGACCTAGTTTTTGACCCGGCATGACCCATATTCGAACTTGGCCTAGATATCAACTAGATGCAACTGCTGACCAAGTTTGGTGAAGATCGGATGAATACAATTTGAATTAGAGTCCGGACAAAGTGATGCCTTCCGCCCGCCGCCCGCCGCCCGCCGCCCGCCGCCCGCCGCCCGCCAAGGGGTTTCACATAATACGTCCCGTATTTTATACGGGCGTATAAAAAGTAAAACAAACTGCCAATAAAACTCTTGTCATGCCTCAAGTAGAATACTCGTCTCCCGTCTGGTTACTTTCTTTCTTTGACGTCTCACTTTCAATACTTTTATTGTACAATATTTTCTTTCACTGACAGCTCGATCTGTTTATAATACCCAACAGGGGAGTTCAACAGTATACGAAGACATATAGATAGACGCCATAACACGACAATTGCCCCACGAAATGGGTTTCTTACCAGGTGAGATATTTACGCACTTCTCGTCTTTACAAAACGCTTTCAAGTCGATTCTACGCCAGACATTAATCACATCAGATTTTTTTAAAGATAAGGGAGTACATAAGGAGATGAATATTTTAAATCTTTATTCTGTTTAATCTTTATCTAAACGTGTATTGTTGAAAAATATATTGATTTTGTCGCAAAAATCTCGCAAAAAATTAATGAATATCATCCGACTCCTGCAGACGCTCTTTGATTAGAGTCACAGGAACGTTCTCTTATTGTAACTAGGCGTAAAACTTAGTATAGTGTAACCTGTACATTAAGGTTGCGCTTAATTATGTTTTGGTTTGTCCCAACCGGAAGTCATTCGCTTGTCAAATTTTTCTTAGAACATTTGGAGAAAGAAACAGAAATCCAGATAGTTTTATATATTTCAATAGGAATCAGTAAATGATAAATAAGTCATAACATTAAGAGGTATTACTGCTTTTGTATTTGTGTTTATCATCCCCGATTCTTTATTCTATTCTTTTATTTCTTTACTTAAACTATCGGGCTATCGGTAAAAATACGTTGTTATGAATTATCACTTTCACTGTGTAATAATCATTATTTCAGCTAGCAGAACTAACCCCACCAGCCATATATAGGAACAGCAGGTCGTGAAAAGCACATATTCAGTGAGTAAATTGTGTTTAGTTAGTCATTAGTCAATATTAATTGCCGCCTTAGAGTCTTTTGATGATTTTTGGTTTGGCAGACTCTTGGCGTCAATAGTCCACTCTATCTTTTTAATAGCGAGAGTTTTCCTTCTTTGTCTTAATTGATGCGCAAGGAATTTGGTGCGCAACATTCAAGCCCCGATATCAGACAGTTAATATCAACGGATTGCAATAATATTTATATACCTGTGTAGATAATTCATTTCTCAATAATGTTCCGTAAGAATTATGTAATGACTCTTTCAATTTTGCACGCCTGACCAATTTAAATCAACACACTTCTCACATTTTCCATTACAACGCTGTGCCCGCTGTATACCGCAGGTAGATTTTAATCGATAACGCAGCCTATTACACCGTAATGCCTTCTTCTGATTGGTTGATATTTAAATATTTCATAACATGGCGAGAGGTCAGTGATAGTATTGCGATTTAAGCAGACGTTTAACTGAAACAAATTATGCCTTTTAACTTCAATTCGACGCTATTTGAGGTAAAAATGGACTTCTTAACTAAAACTTTATGAGTTGCTAAAGTTATTTTGCAATTTTAAGCATATTGATATAATAGTATTGTATTTATTTTTCGTTATGGTTTTTACAGACCGGAGTTTCAGCGTTCAGATTTATTCTGAACGCGAATTATTTCAGCTAGTTAGTCATTTGTATGTATTTGTTCATGTTGTATGTTTGTATCATTGAATGATGCAGTATGTGTAGGAATTTATTTCTGTGCAAGATGATTTCAGTCTTCGAAAATAGCTTTGAAAAGTTACATGCCAGTCGGGCCAGTTACTTAATATTTTTTACATGCCTAACATATTTTTTACATGCCCAAACTTTTTTAACCAAAATTATAACAAATCACAACATTTTAACACTTACATGCTTACATGCTACACATAGTAAAGCAGACCATTTGTTTCAATAGTAGTGAATACAATTACATCTAATCAATCACTAGAATTAAGACGGTCGATCGTTACATCAGTGCTCTTGAAAAGAGCGTTCGCTGGTGTCCTCGTACCATTTCTTGGCTTACTTTTTCTCTAAATCATTGTCAATTTTCTATTTTGGAAGTGCTTTATCGGGCTTAGCCCCATCAACATACCTAAGATACTGCCTCTATGTCGACAATGACATTTGTTTACATTGACAAAAACGGAAGCGTATTACTTGATTGAAATGATCGATTCAAAAAGCATCTTCTCGATTAATGTCTAGAGAAACCGTCAATAAGAACCGAATGTGACCGAACTGCATCGGTCAAAAACAATAACGATGACGTGTGCAAGCAGGTGCATGTTGTTAAACCAATCGATTTTCATTGTTTTACAACTTACGGAAATCAATGTGTTTGTTCGCAAAATTGAAAAATAGATCTGCAAATGTCAAGAACCGCTTACGATTTTTTTTATAAACTATCAATTGGCTCTAATATTTTACATGCCCGGCGGACCACAAACGTGAATTTTTGTATGTGCCCGGCAGTATTTTACTCGCCACGGGCGATCGGGCGTGTGCTATTTCGAAGACTGCGATTTATTGTTTTAACTTGTTTTAATATAAATTATAGTGCTTTGATTCTTGTGTGTATGCGTATTGTCATATACTCTTGAGGGGAACCACACATTTAATTTAATGTATGTTGTGTTGTATATTTTCAGGACGTCATCTTCTACTACTGACTTCCTATACCAAAGGCTATAAGAATATTGATAATAAAATAAACGGTAACTTGCTTGTTACGAGCAAAAAAGTTAATACAAATACCCCGCGTGACAGGAGGTTACATTATCATGTGATAAAAATCAAAATAAATTAAAATATCGAGATAATATAAAGATTATTATGCTGATACAGTGTAAGTTCTTTGATGATTTTCAAAATGTTTACCATCTGTATAAGTGTTGTCATTTTAAGTTAACATCAGAATTACAGTTTGTCAACCACTTGCGGTTAATCAGCAGCTCAGCAGTTCCGATTAATTTAATGCCCCAATAAAAACAAAATGAGAAGTGTCTAATGGATACATAAGGTTAAAAAATAAATTAGCACAGTTTTAGCAAAAAAGCTTTTGCATTATGCTGACAGGGGGGATAAATGCAGCAAAAAGTTAACCGGAACTGATTGAATTGAAATGTGCATATTGATATAGAAGGCTTTATTATTTTCAAATAATATTTTTGCTAATTGAAAACAAATGCCATGACAATGTTTTAAAATACAAATTTTGTAAGTTGAATGATTTTGAATAATTCTCTGGAGGATGAACAGTATTGAACTTAAATTGGCTATTTTTGAGAAAAAATGGCATGCATATGCTGTCTGGCCTAACCTGTTATCATAGAAAATTAATTTTACCATTTATTTTTACATCTTCCAGGGGTTTTTTTTACTAAGAAAGTGACGCCGATACCAGAATTTTTCCCCTAAAAATACCATTTCCCCTCCAAAATATAATTTTTTACCAAAATATAATATTTTACCCTTAAAGAAATGTTTTTTTTCTTTTGGGAAGTCGACACTTATCCAATTTGTACCATGTACAACGATCTCTCTCTCCCGACGAACACTCAAATCTTGGAATCCCAGTGATTCTATATATAGCTCTTAAAATACGTCATGAAAACCGGGCAACTAATCGTATTAATCATGTGACTATTTTACTGCATTCCGGTCTTGCGCGAGAAGGGTGTTTCGTCAATTAATTACCGGCAACCAGTCGAGTTTTCATCCGGGTTATGTGAAAGCCAAGATATAAACGTTAAAACAGAAAAAGTCTCACAATTGGCGTTCATACACGAACAAAATAAAACGTTCGGACTCGGAAAATATTAATTGCGTTGACGCATTTTTTAAGAATGAATCATCAAAAACCGTTGAAACCCAGCAGGATACGGAGGTACATGTAATCAACATCGATTAATACTGTCGGTTTATTGTGAAAGTGTAAGTAGACAATCGGCAGCTGCCGCACCTTTCCCTTCCAATACTGTAGCAGATCTAGATCGTCAACCCATTCATCATGAAATTGAAATCATAATATTGAGTGACATCGTTCCCCGGCCCCAGTTGAAAACATTTCCCGTTATTAGATCTACACCTGCAACTTTATTTAGGAATTTGACTTTAATATCATACTTGTTCATGTGTTTAAGAACAAAAAGGTCAGAGACATGCCTCTTTTTCTAAAAAAAACCTGAAGTCTGTAGGTGAGTTATAGACATTGAAATGAACAGTTTTTATTTTTTCCCCAAATATGTCTCTTTCGCGCTCGATTTTCCCCTTTTACCCAGCGTCCAGCGTCTTCCCCTTTTTCTAAAAAAAACCCCTGTCTTCTCACATTGACACTATATCTCGAAAAAATTATTGTGGTCAAAAGAATTAACTTTTTGCCGGGTTATTCTAAATTGGTTGACTGACCGTATTTGCTGTAAAACAATTCATGTTGATGTTCCAGAACAAAAAGAAAATGTAAAAGTCATACAAGAAGAACAGAAACATCTGTTGATTTTGTCAGGTTCCCAGTTTTTAAATACCCCAGCAGACACTTCCCCGGAAAATGTTTACCTGTTATCTACACCTTTCAGAATGGGACAATATGGGACATACGGTCATATTAACCAAATGGCAATGTCACGTTATGATGAAGACTTGTATGACAATCCTTTCTACACAGCCCTCGAGAAGAACTATCATCTACTTCTTGACCAGGCTTTAAGCAGGATTGTAAGTATAAGGCCAGAAAAATAAATTTTGTGCTTATTACAGGCTTGGCAAAATTGGAAAAATCTGCTGGTCATACCAACAGGCATTTCAGAAAATGTGCCGGTCAGGAGAAAATTTAGCGGGACCGAAAAAAAAACAAACTATGTACATTAAAATAAACCCTTTATTTAAGCTTAACAAGCCACTGCCTGTGCTTTATCCTAATAAGATAACAGTTTTTCGATGTTAATCGATTCGAAATACACATGTATGTAACACTTACAGGGCATCTAATTGGTCAAACTATATTTTACTGACCAATGATATCAATTTAGGCATTATAACAAGGTAAACTAAAGTAAGCAGTATCAAAAAAAAAATTGCGGTTAATGGACACTTACTTGTACAATGTTAAATGATAACATTTTTGGAGACCTATGACAATTGCATGTTATAAAGATATCACTAGAATATTGTTTATATTTAATAAACAACTTTTTTAAAGCCATGCTTCATAAATAAATACATATTTTAATGTCCTTAACTACTCAAAAATATGACAAAGCTATCTAGATCTTTTTTGTTAGAACGCAGTTTCCGATTTTACGACTGAGTTTGAAGTAGATGTTGTGTAACCAGTTCGATTTTCTAATTGTACGTAACAAACTTATTGCAAACATCAAAACAATGAGCGATTTCCGCACAGGCTAATCAGTTACTTCACTTTCTGCTTTTATGGTATTTTTCGTGTACAAAAAGTTTCTTAGCAAAAATCCAGTTTAGACGGAAAGTCACAGTGTCGTCCCTGATTTGCCTGTGTGGACTGCACACTGTGACAGGCTAATCTGGGACAACACTTTACGCTCATTCATTAAACCCCCTTTTCACAGAGCACGGCTTATATAAGAAATAAAAGTGGAACATAATGTCGAATCTTTAAGTGGCCTATGTAATGTTGGATTTTCAAGTGATCTGGTTTTTGTTGGATTTTTAGCTCGACTATTATATATGAAATATATTTAGTGGAGCTATCCTACTCACCCCCGCATCGGCGTCTGCGTTAGCGTTAGCGTCTCCGTGCAAATGTTAAAGTTTTCGTACTACCCCAAATATTTTCTTTGTCCCTTGACATATTGCTTTCATATTTTGAATACTTGTTTACCAACATAACCCAAACCTATAAACAAGAGCAGACAACTCTATCAAGCATTTTGTCATAATCATGGCCCCTTTTCCACTTAGAATATGCAGCAAATGTTAAATTTTTCGTACTATTTCATTTTATTTTCATTGTCCCTTGACAAATTGCTTTCATATTTTGCATACTTGTTAACCAACATGACCCCAACCTATAAACAAGAGAAGACAACTGGATCAAACATTTTGACATAATTATGGCCCCTTTTACACTTAGATAATTGAACATTTTGCTTAAATTGCCATAACTTCTTTATTTATGATCACATTTTATTATTACTTTGACAGAACAACACTTACCTGAATAACACAATGCATTCCACCAAAACAATACCCCACGCCCCTACCCAGAATCCCTCCCCCCAACCTCCCCCCCCCCCCCCCCAAAATTTTTATGCCCCTCTTCGAAGAAGAGGGGGTATATTGCTTTGCTCATGTCGGTCCGTCCGTCCGTATGTCCACCAGGTGGTTGTCAGACGATAGCTCAAGAACGCTTGGGCCTAGGATCATGAAACTTCATAGGTACATTGATCATGACTTGCAGAGTACCCCTATTGATTTTGAGGTCACTAGGTCAAAGGTCAAGGTCACGGTGACCTGAAATAGTAAAATGGTTTCCGGATGATAACTCAAGAACGCATACGCCTAGGATCATGAAACTTCATGGGTAGATTGATCATGACTCGCAGATGACCCCTATTGATTTTGAGGTCACTAGGTCAAAGGTCAAGGTCACGGTGACCCGAAATAGAAAAAATGGTTTCCGGATGATAACTCAAGAACGCATACGCCTAGGATCATGAAACTTCATGGGTAGATTGATCATGACTCGCAGATGACCCCTATTGATTTTGAGGTCACTAGGTCAAAGGTCAAGGTCACGGTGACCCGAAATAGTAAAATGATTTTCGAATGATAATTCAAGAACGCATGTGCCTAGGATCATGACATTTTATATGTAGATTGATCATGACTCGCATATGACCCCTATTGATTTTCAGGTCACTAGGTCAAAGGTCAATGTCACGGTGACCCGAAATAGTAAAATGATTTTCGGATGATAACTCAAGAACTCATATGCCTAGGATCATGAAACTTCATAGGTAGATTGATCATGACTTGCAGATGACCCCTATTGATTTTGAGGTCACATGGTCAAAGGTCAAGGTCACGGTGACCAGAAATAGTAAAATGATTTTCGGATGATAACTCAAGAACGCTTTTGCCAAGGATCATGACACTTCATAGGTACATTGATTGTGACTTGCAGATGACCCCTATTGATTTTCAGGTCACTAGGTCAAAGGTCAAGGTCACAGTGACAAAAGTCGTATTCACACAATGGCTGCCAGTACAACGGACAGCCCATATGGGGGGCATGCATGTTTTACAAACAGCCCTTGTTTATTTTTTATTTTTGTTAAACATCATCTAATAAATTAACACACCCCACATAATCATTATACCCCCCTCTCACCCCCCTACTTCCCCCTCCCCCCCCCCCAATTTTTGTTTGAACATGAAATAAATTACCCCACCCCACATTATACCCTACCCCCCCCCCCCCCCCCCCCCCAAATGTTTTGTTCCTTTTTTTATTTTAGAAAGATCGTCTAATAAATTATTGAATATGAACAATTTCCCCATGATGGCTTACGTCATACTGTCAAGCACTCGAATAGTCGAGCGCGCTGTATACTGACAGCTCTCGTTTAATTACCTTGTCAAATACATTTACTAGACAATAATAATTATTTTTTATTTTTGTTCTATGTTTTTATAATCAAATTGAATAACTGGCATCAATGTATTGTGCTAATCTTATTGATGATGTTTTTTATGCCCCCTTTCAAAGAAAAGGGGGCATATAGTGATCCGACTGTCCATCTGTCTGTCCGTCTGTCTGTCGGTCTTGCCATCACACACTTTGCGTTTAGGTTTCGAAAAATGCTCATTACTTCTATGTCCCTTGAGATATAACCTTCATATTTGGTATGCATGTGTATATGAACAAGGCCTTTCCATACGCAAATTTTTTTTTACCCCTGTGACCTTGACCTTGAACTTAGGGTCCGCGTTTAGGTTTCGAAATCTGCGTTTAGGTTTCGAAAAATGCTCATAACTTCTATCAAGCGTTTATAGGGGGCATAAGTCATCCTATGGTGACAGCTCTTGTTCATTCATCATAAGCAAATTGAAGTCATAGTTATGGCCAAATATCAATGTATGCCGTTTGTTAAATATAAAATTGAACTTAATTTATTAGCCAGCCTATAGAGGTCCGCTGTGGCATTTAGATTGTTAACATTAAAAGTAATTTGGTTGTTTTGATTGCAAATTTTTACGCCCCGGATCGAAAGATCTGGTGTATATTGTTTTTGGCCTGTCAGTCTGTCTGTCTGTCATTCATTCATCCATTGTGTGTGTCCCAAAACTTTAACCTTGTTTAAAGTTTTGCAATAACATCTCATGTTTTTAAATCCAATATTTATTTACTCTTTAATAAGAGAATACAAAGATTTGCAGATTACAGTACAGGCAATGTGTACTTTGACAAAAACACGTGTCCGCGGTGTTCAATTTTCCCGATGGGTGACATTTCGCGGGGGGCGGACACGCTACTGACCGGGTGTTCGGCGAACACCCGAAATTGCGGCGATTGCACGCTATCCTTAACAGGAACACCCGTGATCACCGCGATGCTGCGCAGCCACCGTAAACACCTTTCTGCGAGGGTCATTCACACGTTTTAAATGTACATGTACAAAATAAAATCATATACTTCATGTACATGTAGATATTATGTGCACATTTTTTATGTGTACTTAAACTCGGGCAGTACGTTAAGTCGGAAACTAAAACTAAGTGTTGAGATGATCAATACCATTAACTTTTATGGTATTAATCAATGCAATTGTCCTTTTTGTTTTCACAAAATTGGGTTTCATTTTTCCCGATTTCCAGAAAATGACTTGTGCATGTTGCATGAAATCTAAATATAGCGTGTTACAGCGTGTTTGATTTTTATTTTATTCAGATGAAATGTCAATTCCAAATCATTCGCGAGCTACCCTGGTACTTGAGAAGAAATTCACTACGAAACTTTAAATTGAAATTAAAAGATCCCAATGTTGTCTGCGCTACGAAGATTTTGTGTCAAAAATAAATACACCCACGCCAATTTTTGCGCGCTTTTTATGGTTTAGAACAAAGAAAATGAAAATATCATGGGCATATATACATGTATTTATTTGTGGCTACAATTTGTAACAGAACATGAACTCTACAGAACGCGCACACTTGGCGTCAGGTGATTTACGAATGTTAAAATAACCTGTTCTGATTGGGCGCTTATTTCATCAAATCTTTAAATAGAAACATATGCAGAAATTCATTTGATAGTTTAGAGATATGGCGAACGTTTGTGATTTTTGCATTTCTATCACACTTTTATCGTCAACATTGACCAGAATTTGCATGAAATCGGAAATCTCGGGATTATCGGGTAATGGACAGAGACGGGAATTTTTGCATGTATGCGGTAATCGATTGTGATTGTTCGTAATTTCGTTAATTTTTTAGACACCAAACGACACCTATAACATTCAAACGCACGGTAGATTCTTTCTGCAAATTGGTACCGACCTATGTTAATGTTCAATAATTTATTTCTAGCGAACACGATGAACACTGCGGTAGATATTATGGGTCCGCGGTTATTCACGGTGTCCACCTTATGGAAAACGGCCCCCGCAAATATTTTATTTGAACACCCATCGCGGGGGTCGTTTGGTAAGCGAACACCGTAAAATGAACACTGCAACGAGTGGCGTTTGTCAAAGTACACGTTGCCTGTACTGTATAATAATAACTGTTCAATTAAAATTGCAGGCTCTGGAGACAAAATACACTGTCTTACGACAGAAGCTATTGGTTGATTGCTTGGGAATTAGGATGGAAACTGACCAATTGGAGGCCATGTCTCAAAACGACAAGCAGCAAAAAGTGATGATCCTGGATAATCAAGCTGTGGAACAAATCCAAATAGGTGTGTCTAATTGTTGATTGTGTGGGTTTTTATGCCCCCGGTAGGGTGGCATATAGCAGTTGAACTGTCCATCAGTGTGTCAGTATGTGTGTATGTGTGTCAGTCTGTCTATCCGTCCGAAAACTTTAATGGCCATAACTTTTTCAATATTGAAGAAAGCAACTTGATATTTGGCATGCATGTGCATCTCACGAAGCTGCACATTTTGAGTGGTGAAAGGTGAAGGTCAAGGTCATCCTTCAAGGTGAAATGTCTAATATATGGCGTCTGTCCGTCCGTCCAACAACTTTAATATTGGCCATTACTTTTTCACTATTGAAGATAGCAACTGTTTTTGATATTTGGCATGCATGTGCATCTCACGGAGCTGCACATTTTGAGTGGTGAAAGGTGAAGGTGCAGGTCATCCTTCAATGTCAAATGTCTAATATATGGTGTCTTTCCATCCGTCCAACAACTTTAACATTGGCCATAACTTTTTCACTATTGAAGATAGCAACTTGATATTTGGCATGCATGTGCATCTCACGGAGCTGCACATTTTGAGTGGTGAAAGGTGAAGGTGCAGGTCATCCTTCAAGGTCAAATGTCTAATATATGGCGTCTGTCCGTCAGTCCAACAACTTTAACATTGGCCATAACTTTTTCACTATTGAAGAAAGCAACTTAATATTTGGCATGCCTGTGCATCTCAAGGAGCTGCACATTTTGAGTGGTGAAAGGTGAAGGTCAAGGTCATCCTTCAAAGTCAAATGTCTAATATATGGCATCTGTCCGTCCATCCAACAACTTTAATATTGGCCATTACTTTTTCACTATTGAAGATAGCAACTTGATATTTGGCATGCATGTGCATCTCAAGGAGCTGCACATTTTGAGTGGTGAAAGGTGAAGGTCAATGTCATCCTTCAAGGTCAAATGTCTAATATATGGCGTCTGTCCGTCCGTTTAAAAACTTTAACATTGGCCATAACTTTTTCACTATTGAACTTGATATTTGGCATGCATGTGCATCTCACGAAGCTGCACATTTTGAGTGGTGAAAGGTGAAGGTGCAGGTAATCCTTCAAGGTCAAATGTCTAATATATGGCCAGGGGTGTGATTTTTCCGCGGATTTCCGCGGATCGGTTGTCTCGGAGGTCATTTCTGAGATTCGCGTAAATTTGTAAAAAAAAGGGCGGGCAGAGGGGGTACATCCGATTCCGCGGACGTCTTTTATGTGCGGCCCGAAATATCCGCGGCTCGCGAAATCACTCCGCATAGTACACTGGTAGATTCTGCCTAAGCAATTTGAAACAAGCGATGTCATTGGCTGTTGTTTTCCAATCTACCAATTAAAATTGTTCTTTTTAAATGCGTTCGGTATTTCTTTTCTGATTTGTCTGCAAATGGCGCAGTTGCAAAGCGAAAATTAAGTTTATCCAAATGAAAAATATCAATCGAATTAGCGATTGTCATCATATAGTTAGATAGGATAAATGAAATGTGTCTGTCATCGATGAAGACTGCGTTTTAGATACAAGCAACACATATTTTTTTTACAAATGTGCGCAGTGAATTTGTGTCTCGGAAACCAGTGTTTGCAAATTGGAGTTCACTCTACTCGCGAAGTACCAAAAATTCGCGAATATAATACGCACTTTTTTACCTGCCAAATTTTTCTTCAAGTAGGGGGTGCGTATAATATACGAATTTAGATCAGAACAAAAATTTTCCTGTGAAAATGTTCAACTTAATCGTTGTAATTCGCTGCGCGTAAGCCATTTTGAATTACACAATTACATCAAAGGGGGGCAACTGTGCTTACGGTAATTGTCACGGCTACACCGTATAGTACCGTACATGCTAAATAGACCAACCATCGATATTATATATATAATAATAATAATAATACTTATTATTTTATAATTATAATTATCATCTTTCTGAATATTGTCAAATGGAATTAAATGTTATAAAAAAACAGCGTCTCTGTTTCTTTCTTTTGCTGACTGCTTGACCCGGGTGTCAGCAGGTGGCCCATGTGTTATCGGTAAAGGTGCTGAGAAGGGCCATCGCTTGTCAGCGGGACCCGTTTATTCGAGGTGTTGACAAAAAGGGTCCCGATCTAGGAGCCTGAGTAAACGATTGCTAATTGACACTTATTGACACTTACCGTCAAGGGTCTTTATAAACACAAGAACTTAGCAGTGGCCAACATTATCTTCCAAACATCTACAGACTACATATTGTCAAATCAACCACGATCAGAACAGCTCCAAATCACGCAAATCTTTAAAAAATATTTGTCTTGAAATTGTCGAAAAAGGCACTTTTTAGCTCCAACGGTAATATAAGCAATAGACAGATATTTATTATGCAACTGTCATGACAACGGCCCGATAACACATTGCGATCAATATACCGGGGTAGCACTGTGAAACAGATGTGTGATAACGCCAAATTGGTTTGCTATTTTCACAACACAAAAATATATTTTCCCCATTTTGTTGCTTACCCGACGCTTACGCTAGCAAATCTATTTCTCATGTATTTTCCTGTCAAGTCTTTGTCTAAAAGCGCGCGAAAATTAGAGTGGGTGTAAAAACGTAATGTGTACTGGGAATGCAATAGCTTGCCGATATGGTCAATAATTACCGGTATTGCTCTAAATGTCGTTATTGTTTAAAATAATACGTTCAAATAAACTTAATGGAGAAAATATATAAAGACATTTAACATGTGGGAGAATAAATGACAGCGATCACTTTAAACAGGAATCTTCAATCTGAAATTTTATTTTAACAAGTGTGGATACATTTTTTTCGGAAATGACAGTGTCATGGCCGATTTCGGACACTGAATTTTTTAAAGCGTATTTTACTCGGATTTGGAATTTTTACCAAAAAATTTGGACCAAAGTTGGGGGTGCGTATTAAACACGAGGGCGTATTATATTCGCGAATTTACGGTAAAACAATTTAGAAGAGTATCGTTTGAAAATGGAAATAGACAAACATGATTTGATTTATATGTTAGTGGATCTGTGTGTTATCAGATTCACATGCATATTCTGCTTTATTATGTTTGTCACACTGTTCAGTTAACTGAAATAGCATTGAGCTGTAGATGTGAAATGCAAGATTTTAAAAGGTAAACACATTAAAATATATTAATTTTACTCAGTTTAATACATCATTAACTCAACAAGAACACTCAAGTGTGTTTGTTTATATTTATTAATGTTTTCCCCATTTGATATTTAATTAAATAAGTCCATTAACTGTGAATACATTGAACAACTGCTGTTTTTGATCACAGTAAATATTGTTTACGTTGCATCCTCAGTATGTGAAATGTGAAGTTAAACAGGTTTTCATAAACAAATAGTGTTATGAAGTTCAAGAAATTGTTTATTTTAATGTATGTTTTATTTTAATGTCTGTTTAAAGGTTTGTCATTGCGTTATTCGCGCGATTCGCATAGTCAAAATCAGTCGACAGAATTTTCCTCCCCTCTGACTTCGCCTAAATCACACCCCTGATGGCGTCTGTCCGTCCGTCCAACAACTTTAACATTGGCCATAACTTTTTCACTATTGAAGATAGCAACTTGATATTTGGCATGCATGTGTATCTCATGGAGCTGAACATTTTGGGTGGTGAAAGGTGAAGGTCAATGTCATCCTTCAAGGTCAAATGTCAAATATATGGTGTCTGTCCGTCCAAAAACTTTAACATTTGCCATAACTTTTTCAATATTGAAGATAGCAACTTGATATTTGGCATGCATGTGTATCTCATGAAGCTGCACATTTTGAGTGGTGGAAGTTCAAGGTCAAGGTCATCCTTGAAGGTCAAAGGTCAAACAAAAAACAAAATAATAATAAAATAAATCAAAGCGGCGTTCTCACGAAGCTGCACATTTTGAGTGGTGGAAGTTCAAGGTCAAGGTCATCCTTGAAGGTCAAAGGTCAAACAAAAAACAAAATAATAATAAAATAAATCAAAGCGGCGTTCTCACGAAGCTGCACATTTTGAGTGGTGGAAGTTCATGGTCAAGGTCAAACTTCAAGGTCAAAGGTAAAAAATATATATTTTTTCAAAGCGGCGCAATAGGGGGCATTGTGTTTCTGACGAACACATCTCTTGTTGATGTTTACTTCAGCTTCTACTGTCTTTTGTATGAGAATTGTGTTTTGTTAAAAACTATTTTACCGTTCAAACTACTTGTCCTTTCTTTAGAATAGCTTTAAACATGCGCATCCGGGATGAAACTTTCAGGGAATTTTTTGTTTAAAGGTGGTCTTTTTGAATAAAATAATCCAGTTTTGGCAGCCTGTGTTGTCCCTGGTTAACCTGTGGGAACGGCACGGGCTAATGTGGGAGGACACTACGCAAGTGCATTAAGCCCAGTTTTTGCAGAGCACCGATCATATAGATGACTGGATGTCTTAACTCTTTTCAGGCAAGATAATGCCATCTCTCTTAGGGGAGGGGTTTCACCTGCAAGTGACTGTCACCCAAATGATGGGGTTGTGTAAGCATGTCTTCCAAAACACGGTCAAGGGTCAGCAAGTCATAGGTAAGTGCCCTTTTTAAATTCATTAAAATAATCTCAGTCTGTTGTGAATTGAAGCCTGTTTATAGTTGTTTATCATGTATGTTTTTATGCCCCCGAAGGAGGGCATATAGTGATCGGATCGTCCGTCCGTCTGTCCTTCCTTCACACTTTGCATTTAGGTTTCGCATTTAGGTTTTGAAAAATGCTCATAACTTCTATGTCCTTTCACATAGCAACTTGATATTTGGCTTGCATGTGTATCTCATGGAGCTGCACATTTTGAGTGTTGAAAGGTAAAGGTCAAGGTAATTCTTCAAGGTCAAGGTAAAAAAACTTATATCAAACTGAAAGCGGCGCAGTAGTGGGCATTGTGTTTGTGACAAACACATCTCTTGTTGTAATTATGCCGATTCTGTTTAACTATTATCATATGTGTTTTCTTACAATTATTCAATATAAGATCATCATATTCATGCTGAAAATACAATTAAATATGTATGATGTAATGTTTACCAAAAACATCTTATATGGGAACATTAATTTTAACCTTGAGGGGGCAGTCATAACTATTTTACAAACAACAATTTGTTTCAGTAATAGAACTTTCAATGTAAAATATGTCATCAAAATGACTCGACCCATTATTTAAAGTAAAATTTCAAAGTTTTTGTTATGCCCCCGGATCGAAAGATCGAGGGCATATTGTTTTCCGTCTGTCCTGTCCGTCTGTCATTCATTTATTCATTCATTGTGTGTGTCCCAAAACTTTAACCTTGGTTAAAGTTTTACAATAACTTTTGCATTATTGAAGATAGCAACTTGATATTTGGCATGCATGTATATCTCATGGAGCTGCACATTTTGAGTGGTTAAAGGTCAAGGTCATCTTTCAAGGTCATTGGTTAACTATATGGCTTCAAAGCGGCGAAATAGGTGACATTGTGTTTCTGACAAACACATTTCTTCGTGGTATTGAATAGCATTTTTCTGGACTTCATCAATGCATGTAGTGCAGAGAACATTGCGCTGGCGTAAATGCAAATGAGGCATACTTTTCTCATCAGTAAATACAACAATGAAAGACAGAGAAATTTTCCTAATTTTTTTTTTTTTAATCAAGATTAAAACTGGGAGTTCACAGGTTTGATTCCCACTGTGGGGGCTTCTTTAGATCTCCACAAAAAAGAAACCAAGTTATGGTTATTAACAATAAAGGAATGTACTCGAAAGCGTTTAAATAAAGCTTAGGTTGTTAATTCTATAAAGCTAAACTAAATAGTTTGCAGAAAGTTAAGATTACTTAAAAGAGCTCTGTTTGACAGGAAGTGCAAAAACCAAGGAGAATCTTGACCAGTTGTAGCTGACATTCTGCATAGACTATTAGAAGTTCTTGGGATCTGTCACTCCTGCACTTGTGGTACAGGATCGATTGATCCAATTTGTAGCGGCCAGTTTTAGATTGTTTTTGGATCAAGTTATTTATTTGACTTTATTGTTATCATTTTAATGTATTGGTCTTCTTTTAGTTGACATATGTGTTAGTAAACAAATTAAAAAATAAGTAAAATTCTATTGGTTTGGAAGGGTTTGAGAAAGCGTAGTGAAGCCAACCCTTGAATAGAGTCCGTTTGATGTAGCTTTCTGCTTAACTTTTAAAACACTTAAAACAGTTACTTTACAAAAACAGAAACTATATTATCAATAGTGAAAAAGTGTCGCTTTTGTCAGTGAAACTATTAAATAACTTTAGGGGATAGATTTTGAAGCTGTTTGAAAACAAATACAATCGGGTATAAACAGCTTTCCTCCTTACCTTTTGGGGAATGGCACGAGATCTGGTCCAATTTGGGAAATTAGCCCTGTTTATTAGATAATATGGATTCAAAAAAGGTTCAAATACATGTATCAGATATGGGAATGGTACTGTTTACTGGTACCATATTAATAGAGAGGGAAATCGCTGGATTCATATTTTTAAGCTATTTCCAAATATGAATAGATGAAGTTCCAATGTTCTAAGGAAATTCACTATCAAAACACATAAAACAGATAGGTGTTTTGAAGGATTGAATATTATGGTCATCATTCAATAAATTAGACTTCTCAAGTTCATTGATCATAAAACGCTGGTTTTTTCTTCTACTTCAGGATTTGATGTCTGGTCAGGTGACGAGAGCCATGCAGTTAGTCCTGAAGGACAGTCTGGTGGTAATTATTTATGTCTACAATACAGGAACAACAAGTTACTGAACTTTTTTCTTAGTTGCCGGAACCATTTTATATGAATTGAATTTTCCAGATGTTTTATTTTGTTTCATTTTTTTTTCTTTTTATGCCCCCATTTCGAAGAAAAGGGGGTATTTAGTTTTCGCACTGTCCGTCGGTCGGTCGGTCGGTCGGTCACACTTCGTGTCCGCTCTCTAATTCAAATAGTTTTCATCCGATCTTTACCAAACTTGGTCAGAAGTTGTATCCAGACAATATCTAGGTCAAGTTCGAATATGGGTCATGCCGGGTCAAAAACTAGGTCACAGGGTCGCTTAGTGCATTTCAAGGATTTAGCATGGTGTCCGCTCTCTAATTGAAGTAGTTTTCATCTGATCTTTACTAAACATGGTAACAAGTTGTCTTAAGACAATATCTAGGTCAAGTTCGAATATGGGTCATGCCGGGTCTAAAACTATGTCACGGGGTCACTTAGTGCATTTCAAGGATTAAGCATGTTGTCCGCTCTCTAGTTTATATGACTTTCTGATTTATTTTGATATTCTAAGACATTTTAATGCCCTCAAAGGAGGGCATATAGTGATCGGACTGTCCGTTTGTCTGTCTGTCTGTCTGACCGTCACACTTTGCGTTTAGATTTCGAAAAATGCTCATAACTTCTTTGTCGCTTCAGATGCAATTTCATATTTGACATGCATGTGTATATGGACAAGGCCTTTTCATACGCACACAAATTTTTACCCCTGTGACCTTGACCTTGAACTTAGGGTCCGCGTTTAGGTTCGAAATCTGCGTTTAGGGTTTGAAAAAAGCTAATAACTTCTACCAAGCGTTTACACAGTTATACTTTTATGTAGTGACAAAGTTACAGTTGGGGGCATCCTTGTCTTGTGGACACATTTCTTGTTGTTAATACGACTATAGCATCATCTTTAAACAGCAAGCTGCGTCTTATTTTGTTTTAGATTGCCCAGATCAGTGAGACTATTGTGAATATCAAGACCTGCATACAGATTTAAACTTTTCTTTTTTTATAACTCAATTAAGGTTTGGTTAAGTTCTGAAACATAGCATCTTCATCTGCTACTTTTTGTTTCACAAAACGTAGTGAAAACAATTTTCCTTTTTATCAGAACGTTAATTAAATGTTAATTTAAAAGCATGTGATTTAGAAGATCTGACACTTGTTCCTATGTCATATTAAACTTATCCAGGAAATGTGTTAGTAAGCTTGCAAATGGTTGGCCTTTTAACAAAATTCCTGATCTTGTATAATAAAATGTGGTATGGAGTGACAATGGGAATTAGCCGTTCTTGATGTCTTTTAGCTCACCTGCGCATGCAGTGTTCATGGTGAGCTTTTTTAATTAATTGAAATTATTTTTATGCCCTAAAGAATGGCATATAGTCATCGGACCGTCCGTCTGTCTGTCTTTCCGTCACACTTTGCGTTGTGGTTTTGCGTTTATGTTTCGAAAAATGCTCATAACTTCTATGTCGCTTCAGATAGCAACTTGATATTTGGCATGCATGTGTATCACATGGAGATGCACATTTTGAGTGGTGAAAGGTGAAGGTGAAGGTCATCCTTCAAAGTCAAATGTCTAATATATGGCGTCTGTCTGTCCGTCCAAAAACTTTAACATTGGCCATAACTTTTTCACCAGTGCTCCAGATAACATGCGTAAAGGCCTAAAAACGAATAAAATTTCTTAAATAATAATTTAGATTTAAAATCTTTGCGTTAAGTTACGCATTGAAAAAATAAAACAGGAATTCAAAATTTTTGAACGTGCATAAAACTGCCAGTAGCAAATTATATACGGTAAACATTTCATCCCGGTTCTGACTCGTCTAGGCGCTCAATTAAAACTACAACTTTAAGTCAACGTCACTCAAGCGTTTGCTGTGAGGAAGAGCCACACCTAAGAACAGTCGAAAGGCCAAACGGTCTCGATTCTGTTCTCCTAGTATTGCAGGCGAGTCATTACTGTTTATTGTACCTTTTTAATTACCTTTATCATAATTTGTATACACAAGTTATATACTGTATACCTATTCAAAATGTCATTAAAATTAAATGTTAAATATAGTTTTTGATATGACTTTAACGGTGACCAAAAGGCCATTATGACCTAAGCCGAAGTGTCAGTGACCGTTTTACATAAAAAATCAAAATGGCCGACGGAAGCGTAGAAGGCAAAAAAGCCATTTCAGTGTCGAAAGTCTATGCTGCATGCATTCTTTCAATTAGGTTCAAATACCCAAAGCATGGTTTCGTCAATAATTGATGAATTTATAAGCTCATGCGAAAATGACTCAATTTGTTGATGTGTCAAAACAATGAATACACAATTATTTTGTAATATATTGTTAAGAATTAATTTTATCAATAGGGGGTAAAATAAGAATTAAGTTTTAAAATAGGGAGTAAATAAGAATTTGACCAACATTTTATTGGAGCTCTGTTGAAACTATTGAAGATAGCAACTTGATATTTGGCATGTATGTGTATCTCATGGAGCTGAACATTTTGAGTGGTGGAAGTTCAAGGTCAAGGTCATCCTTCAAGGTCAATGGTCAAAAAAAAATAATTCAAAGCGCGTTCTCATCAAGCTGCACATTGTGAGTGGTGGCAGTTCAAGGTCAAGGTCATCCTTCAATGTCAAAGGTAAAAAAATAATACAAATTTCAAAGCGGTGTTCTCATGAAGCTGCACATTTTGAGTGGTGGAAGTTCAAGGTCAAGGTCATCCTTCAAGGTCAAAGGTCAACGATTTTTTATTTCTAAGCGGCGCAATAAGGGGCATTGTGTTTTGAAGAACACATCTCTTGTTTATTCTTTGTTTAGTTATGCTCCCTTACTTAACTTATAAGTTCTATAAAACAATTAATTATGAATTTCCTTTTAAATTTTTAGAACTACCTAGTGAACGTGGTCCACGAGCACCTGTTTGCTACCATCACCAACTGCATGAAGAGAAATGACTCAAATCTGAACAAGAAGAACCCTAACTTGGTGGAGACACGTCTAGTACACCTGCATATGCGCGCACGAGTACGAGGAGAATTTGCCGGGCTCACGGAAAGAGCTGTCCAAGCTGAACGACTTCAGTACGCCTCTCGAGCGTCTACAGTGCTTCAAACATGTCGTGACGCTTCGTACGAGGCCTGTGGAAGCTGCAAAAAGTGATGACAGTAAGAGAGATGGAGGATATTTATTGGATTTGGTGGAATATCCATTTTAATTCACAAGTGAAACTTGCAGCCACAAGGGAAAAAATACTTTTCTATGATCACAAGTCAATTTTAATCGATATTCCATGAAATCCAACACATTTTCTTTTTAATTAATGCTTTGAAGTGATTATTTTTGTATTTTTGCCATTCCGGACAATATATTTCCTTGTTTGGCGCCCCGATTACATTACATGTTAGCTAGAGGGTAGCTAATCCGTATGTTGTTATACACATTCAACAGAGAGTAGCCGCCCTTGGTAAAATTTTGGGTAACAATGGGGAAACCTATATCTAAAAAGTATTTCCAGTAAAGCAATTAAAATTATCGATAATTTTCACTGTTTGAAACAGTGACTTATCAGTTTTAATTCACTGATATATCTCTATAAACCAACAGAAAGCATAAAATAAATTTTAACATTTCCAGCTTTAGCAAAAATTAAGGAGCAAACTTGTCACTATTTATGGTCTTTACAAGTGTCTGTTGATTGTGTATACTATACGAGACTATAAGGCAAACCGCTTATTGATATTTTAAATAAATCCACTGGCAATTGAAAATGTGCATAAATCATATAAGAAAAAAAATGTGTTATGTTTTGTAATGAATGCCTAAAATTCATTCCCTTTTCAAACTATAATGGAGGTGATCTTTATTTTTCTTGAGACATGTATACAGATATTAGTTGGAGATTTTTGAGTTCCCCATTTACTGTATCAATTTTACCACTGTTTTACGGCTGTGGTAGTTTGCTTTCAAAATTCTTGAAACATAAGATTTTCCTTGAATACCGAAGTCTTTATAGAAATTGTATTTTGGAACATCTATGGTTTGTTTTTGTTTTAATTATTTTTTTACGGGTTTACACAAGTTATTCTAAATTTACTGGATACTATTTATTCTACAAGAGTTTTTTGTTTTATATTTATCAACATTGAAAATATTCTGGTAATATGTTTGAATATATTGTGTACATAGTGGTTCTTATCACTCTTATGTTTAATGATGGCGACAGATGACCTTCTTCCTGTTAATCTACCTAATAATACACTCTCCTATTCCAAACTGGTTTGTACCAATATAAGTGAAGTTTGTTATTAGCTGGGCTGTTTTCGAAAACCCGAGGTATTGTCATAGCCAGCTCGTCGTGCGCCGTCAGGCGTCCGCTGTCCGCATTGTGCTTACAACTTACCTTTGCCTCTAAAATCAAAATGCTTCCACCTACAACTTTGAAACTTCATATGATGATGCACCTTGATGAGTTCTACATGCCACACCCATTGTTGGGTCACTAGGTTAAAGGTCAAGGTCACTGTGAACTCTCAAAAAAATTCTTACAAGCTTTAATTAATTCAAAACTGCACCCGCAGCCGAGCTTTGGCACCCGTTATGCAGTGCTCTTGTTCTGTATTGTACTTTCAATGATTATTGTACGTTCAATTAATACATCAAACATGTTATTTAAATATATTTATGTGAAATACAACAATTTCTTTAGATTATTTATGAAATTTTACATGTGTATCTCAAAATTAGATGTGAACGAATCACATACCAGGAATCCTTATATGGTTTTAACAAATTTAACCGCAACCATCTCGAGTTGTGGAGGGCAAATTTAAATATTGCTCAGATTTGTGGACCTTGAAATGGGCTCAATTATTAAGTTAATAATGTGAGTTTGAGATGATCATTTACTATTAAATTTATCATCAACATCATCATCATTAAACATTGTCATAATTATCAACATCATCATAAATGTATATTTAATGGAATGCATGATTATGTTGACATGTTTGCAAATTTGACGTACATGAAGCATTTTATTTTTACAAAAGTTGCAGAATAAGATGAATTTAGTTGAGTGTTGTCAAAAATTTCAATCATAAAATAAATCTGTTTTTTTATATATTGTTTTATATCTATGTCTACCGTCAGTCATCGACATTCACTATGTAAACACAATGGAAGCCTTTTTCATTGCTCGATATTCAGGCAAATTAATTGGTGAGAACATTTATCTTAATAATATCTTCTGAAACATTCCATGAAAGCGGAAAGTATTGTTCTTGATAAGCCTGTGTAGACTGCACAGGCTAATATGGGACTACCATTTGCGCTAATTGAGCCCGGTATTCCCAGAGCGTGTCTCTTGTGTTAAGCAAATTTCTTTTTCTTGTCAGCTCTTCATTTGGCCGCACTATATGTCCAGGCAGGACTAATAGACTTTATCCAAGAACGGTTGCCTTGCTGATGCCTCCGATGTCCTGGGCCGCACTCCACTGCATATGGCGGCATTGAAGGGACATCAAAACATCATTGTGAGTAAACTGTGTGTGTTTTATTCACGTTCTAGGCAAACCAGACTTAATGCAAGTGCGTCAAATGTCATCTAAGATTGACCTGTGCAGTCTGCACATTCTAATCTGGGACAACACTTACCACAGGTCTGCACATGCTAATCTGGGACAACACTTACCACAGGTCTGCACAGGCTAATCTAGGACAACACTTACCACAGGTCTGCACAGGCTAATCTGGGACAACACTTACCACAGGTCTGCACAGGCTAATCTGGGACAACACTTACCACTGGTCTGCACAGGCTAATCTGGGACAACACTTACCACAGGTCTGCACAGGCTAATCTGGGACAACACTTACCACAGGTCTGCACAGGCTAATCTGGGACAACACTTACCACAGGTCTGCACTGGCTAATCTGGGACAACACTTACCACAGGTCTGCACAGGCTAATCTGGGACAACACTTACCACAAGTCTGCACAGGCTAATCTGGGACAACACTTACCACAGGTCTGCACGGGCTAATCTGGGACAACACTTACCACAGGTCTGCACAGGCTAATCTAGGACAACACTTACCACAGGTCTGCGCAGGCTAATCTGGGACAACACTTACCACAGGTATGCACAGGCTAATCTGGGACAACACTTACCACAGGTCTGCACAGGCTAATCTGGGACAACACTTACCACAGGTCTGCACAGGCTAATCTGGGACAACACTTAACACATAGACTTGAGTTTCGTTAAGGGGAGCCTTCCTTTTTTAAGAAAAATTCAATAAAAGCGGAAAGTGTCGTCCCTGATTATCTGATGCAGACTGTACAGATTAATCTGGGAAGAAATTATGCACATGTATTAAGCCCAGTTTTCATCGATGTAGACTTGTTTTATACTTTATGAGGTTTCATTCAAAAGCCTTTATTGTGTATTGGCCTACCTATCTAACTTATGAGAATCACAAAATTGGTCTAAGTTTGATTTGCAAATTCAAGCATTTTTTTACTGACAGACTTAATAAGGATTAAGCATTATATTACAGTTTAATAATTGTGTAGTCCAGCTGTAATTGTTAGATATATTTAAAAAAAAAATAAGGCAACAAATTGAAAGTGTTTGTTTACACAATTTAAAATGCTTGTCAAATAATGGTCAATTTTTGAACTAAAACGAAGTAGCAATTTCATGAAGTGTGTTTATTTTTAGAAATGTAAATGTTAAAGCAAAACAGGGTTTTGTTTAATTCTGAAGCTGTTGCCAATCTTAGGCTAAACCCTCTCAGATTATTTGTATTCATATAATTTTCATCCGGGTTTCAATGAAACCTAGGCCTAAAATGTATTTGCCCATCAATGAAAATGTGCCAAAGTTATCCCTGGGGAGCATATAGTCGCCACTTTGTCCTTGTGTCCGTGTGTCCGTCCGTCCGTGCACAATTTGTGTCCTGGCTATTTCTCAGCAATTAATGACCGGAATTCAATTAAACTTTATAGGAAGCTTCACTACCAAGAGGAGATGTGCATATTATCAGCTGGTTCGGGTCGGATCATTTTTCACTGAGCTATGGCCCTTTGAAATTTTCCATTAACTGTACATATAGTGAAATTCTTGTCCGGGCTATTTCTCCGGAACTAATGACCGGAAGTCAATGAAACTTTATGGGAAGCTTCACTACCAACAGGAGATGTACATTTATCAGCCGGTTATGGTCAGATGATTTTTCACAGAGTTATGGCCCTTTGAAATTTTATTTAAACTGTACATATAGTGCAATTCTTGTCCGGGCTATTTCTCCCCAACTACTGACTAGAATTCAATGAAGCTTTATAGGAAGCTTAACTACCTTGAGGAGATGCGCATGTTATTTGTGGGTTCTGGTTATATGATTTATTTAGAGAGTTATGGCCCTTTGACATTTTTAAGTTGCTAAACCATCCATCGTATTATTTTGTCTAAAGTTATGCCCCTCAAGACGTTTCCTTTTATCTTAATATAAAGTGCAATATTGTGACAAAAATAACCTTTGAGGAGCATCACCCGTCTCCGACGGTTTCTTGTTATAACATTATTGAAGACTAGAGCCCCTTCCTCAGAGCCTTACTAAAACTATGAAAGCATGATTTGGGCGATGATCTGTGATTAAGGGGTTTATTGCATGTGCGTAAAGTGTCGTCCCAGATTAGCCTGTGCAGTGCGCACAGTCTAATCAGGGATGACACTTTCCGCTTAAACTAGACTTTTGCTAAGAAGAGACTTTCTTTACAAAGACATATCATACATATTTATGACTACAAATGCGTTAAAATACTTATCTTAGTGGTGAAAGGTTAGATATGCTTCACACCTGTGAAGGCATCTCTTGTACTTATAACTCTTTTGTATTTTTAGTTACTCTTGGTTCATTTTGGGGGTTAAGTGCGAGCCATAGACATTGAAGGCAACAATCCACTGCATTTATGTGCCTAAAATGGACATGAGGAAGTAAATAAAGGCATTTAACAAATACTGTTCAATATGTCGAAATACCTAATGATGCATAGTTCAGTAATGTAGTAGTTATTCAGGGTTATGAACTAACATATTGTTCATTGCTTAATTCATCAATACTTTTGGTACTGATATCTTAATGTTAAGTATTTTATATGTCAATGACTCATGCAAGTTGTTTCAATAATTATTTAAAAGTTAAAAATCAAGCAATACTAATTTTCCCAATTGAAAGTAAATTGATTCTAAAATGCCCAATTTCACGGGTCATATATCCAAAATGCTGAGGACAAGCCCCATATTAGATGTGATATTGAGATTAGTATTAACAATAAGCAACACTCTTGTCTGACTCTGACTTACACTCTTGGGTAAATGGGGCGTAATACATATGTATGAAGCGTCGTAGATTAGCCTGTGTCGTCTGCACGGGCTAATCAGGGACGACGCTGTCCCGTTATATGTTATTTTTCTAAAGAAAATATCTTAGCAAAACGCCAGTTGACACGGAGATTGCAAAGGATCATCTGGGACAACACTTAACTGGGACAACACTTAACTGGGACAACACTTAACTGGGACAACACTTAACTGGACTTAACTGGGACAACACTTAACTGGGACAACACTTAACTGGGACAACACTTAACTGGAACAACACTTAACTGGGACAACACTTAACTGGGACAACACTTAATGCAGATGCATTAAGCCCTGTTTTCCCAGAGCGCTGCTAATATTTGTTTAATCTTTCCACATTTACGTTCATTTCAGTGTGTGAAAGCCATTCTGTTCTTGGACAGCCTAAGGAGTCGTGTTGATGTAAACGCGGGCAATGATATGGGAGAGACTCCATTGCACTTGTCTGCTAAGTGGTGATATGGTGAGTGAAATGGGAGACACTCCACTGCACTTGGCTGCTAAGTGGGGATATGGTGAGTGATACAGGAGAGACTCCACTGCACTTGGCTGCTAAGTGGGGATATGGTAAGTGATATGGGAGAGACTCCACTGCACTTGGCTGCTAAGTGGGGATATGGTGAGTGAAATCAAGGTCAAGGTCATCATTCAAGGTCAAAGGTAAAAAAAGCTGTGCATTAGGGGGCATTGTGTTTCTGACAAACACATCTCTTGTTCATAGTATAGCTATAGTAAAGCCTTGTTAACACTCTAGAGGCCACATTTATTGTATGATCATCATGAAACTTGTTCAGAAGATTTGTCCTAATGATATATTGGCCAATGTTTAAAATGGTTGTGATTGCTTGAAAAACATGGCCTCCAGGGGGCGGGGCATTTTTCTTATATGGCTGTATATAAATAAAGAAAAACTTTGTTAACACTCTAGTGGCCAAATTTATTGCCCGATTTTCATGAAATTTGCTCAGAATATTCATCATAATGATATCTTGTATGAGTTCGAAAATGGTTCGGGTTGGTTGTAAAACATGGCCAAAAGGAGGCGGGGCATTTTTTCCTTATATGTATATTCCAAAACCTTGTTAACACTCTAGAGGCCACATTTATTGTCCGATCATCATGAAACTTGGTCAGAACATTTAACCTAATGATATCTTAGATGAGTTGAAAAATAGTTCACATTGGTGTAAAAACATGGGCATTAGAGAGCGGGGCATTTTTCCTTATATGGCTTTATGACTTCAGTAAAACCTTATTAACACTCTAGAGGCTAGTCAGGCAACATTTTTTGCCAAATTTAATGAAACTTGGTCAGAAAATTTGTCGTAACGATATCTTAGATGAGTTGAAAAATGCTTGCAGTTGATTGAAAAATATGGTCACCAGGGGGCAGGCATTTTTTCCTATATGGCTATTGTCAAAATTTGTTAACACTCTTAAAGTCACATTTATTGTCCATTCCTCATGAAACTTTGTCAGCATATTTGTTTTAATTATATCATGGATGTGTGCTAAAATGGTTCTGGTCTTTTGAAAAACGTGACCACCAGGGTGTACACTATGCATGAACGTTGATAAGATCATTTAATCAAATGACATCAAAGGGCTGCACAAAAAAGGTCAGTTCCTTTGAATCTCAGGTGAGCGATGTTGGGCCTTTCAGGCCCTCTTGTTTTTAACCAGGTTTTCCGAAGGAAAAAACTGGTTATTAGATTGGCGAATGCGGGCGGGCTGGCTGGCGGGCTGGCTGGCTGGCGGGCTGGCGGAATAAGCTTGTCCGGGCCATAACTATGTCGTTCATTGTCAGATTTTAAAATCATTTGGCACATTTGTTCACCATCATTGGACGGTGTGTCGCGCGAAATAATTACGTCGATATCTCCAAGGTCAAGGTCACACTTTGAGTTCAAAGGTCAAAAATGGCCATAAATGAGGTTGTCCGAGCCATAACTATGTCGTTCATCGTCAGATTTTAAAATCATTTGGCACATTTGTTCACCATCATTGGACGGTGTGTCGCGCGAAATAATACGTCGATATCTCCAAGGTCAAGGTCACACTTTGAGTTCAAAGGTCAAAAATGGCCATAAATGAGCTTGTCCTGGCCATAACTATGTCATTCATTGTGAGATTTTGAAATCATTTGGCACATTTGTTCACCATCATGGGACGGTGTGTCCCACGAAAGAATCACGTCAATATCTCCAATGTCAAGGTCGCCACGACTAAAAATAGATTTAAAAAAAAAAAAAACTTACAAAGGGGGTTAATTTTTTTTGGTCATTTCAAAAGTTCAGTTTGAGTTTTCTCCCTTTATCAGATTTTTTTTTCACAATGAAAACCTGGTTTTGTGACAATTTTGTCCCTTGTTAATTTAATGTTGTGTTTTTTTTTTCAAATGCAAGTTTTGTGTCTATGCTTCAGCAACTCATTAACAAGTGAAAGACAAAGACATTTCTCAGATTAAGCAACTTATAAGAGAAAGACTCAAATCATCTGTGTGCTTTGGAATCGATTGGTCCTAAAATCCTTTCTACAACCATTTTCCATCTACCTCTGATTAAAAAAGGCAGTTGTTGTCCGTTACTGGCATAAGTGTGGGTATCTAATATTTGTAAAACAGCTATCCCAGGATAACATACGCAAACAAAACAAGATTGCTTACAATCCTCCCCCCATCTGTAGTACCGGATGGGCAGGTGTCAAGAATATCTTGAGCTATTTATTGTGTATTTTAAGTACTGGAAAGACGGTTTGAGATTTATATGCATGATTCTGATTATAATTAAGAGATAGATAGGTTTATGCAAGATAAAGCACACACAAAATTGTCGAATTCTGCTACTTTTTTATTGGCACGATTTAAACACAACACATTTGTCAAAATCTGCTAGTTTTGGATTGGCAGGATTTGCTGAAGAATTAATACATTATTGTTGACACTAATAGGTAAAAATATTACAAGATTGATTACTTGTTTAGCTCACCTGAGCACATCGTACTCATGGTGAGCTTTTGTGAACACCTTTTGTATGTCGTCAACATTTTGCTTTGTTTACACTCCATACTAGTAAGAAAACTTGTTTTAATGATATTTCGGCTGAGTTCTAAAATGGTTCCGATTCGTTAAAAACACATGGCCGCCAGTGGATGGGGCAATTTTGCTTATTTGGATATAGTAAAACCTTGTTAACACTCTAGAAGTCACATGTGTAGTCCAATCTTCATGACACATTTGTACTTATGATATCTCGTCTGAGTTTGAAAATGGTTCCGATCAGTTGAAAAACATGGCCGCCAGGGGAGTGGCAGTTTTCCTTATATGGCTATAGTAAAGCCTTATTAACACTCTGAAAGTCATTTTCATAGTTCAATCTTCATGAAACTTGGTCAGAACATTTGTTCTTATGATATCGTGGACTGCTCATAACAAGTAAGTTCCTTTGTATCACAGATGAGCGACTTTGGGTCCTTCAGGCCCTCTTGTCTGATGTACATGTACTTTACCTGTCTTAATTTATATTTCATTGTTCTTTTTGTTCTCGCCTCAGAGTAAGGAGTACAATGGATTCCTGTATGATAAAATGCAGGGCGTTGCCCTAGTAAGCTCTACCCTCCTGGCTATGGACAAGAAACAGAAACCCTTCACTAGACGACCCTGTATTGCTACGTTCAAGGTTGTGTAGTCTTCTATGAAAATATGCACCATCTTTTATTGCTTACTTGAAGGGTTGAGTTGTTTATGGGCAAAGAGTTTCATGTTACTTTAGTCAAAACCTATTTTGTTTAGTTGTATTGCTTTTGAGTCTTTTCCTGGATAGAACCAGTTCTTGGTGTCTTTGGAGGAGACCTTTAGAACGTTCCCACGCTGGGGAGATCTTAAGTTGGCTTTTACAAAATGACTTATTCAACTACAAAATGACTAGCTTGACTACAACTTTGCTGTGTCAACTGCAAACTGATTTACTTAACTAAAGGCTTACTAAGCTACGAAATGACTGGCTTGACTACAAGTTTGCTACGTCAACTGCAAACTGATTTACTCAACTAAAGGCTTACTAAGCTACAAAATGACTGGCTTGACTACAACTTTGCTATGTCAACTGCAAACTGATTTACTCAACTAAAGGCTTACTAATCTACAAAATGACTGGCTTGACTAAAACTTTGCTATGTCAATTGCAAACTGATTTACTCAAGTAAAGGCTTACTAATCTACAAAATGACTGGCTTGACTACAACTTTGTTATGTCAACTGCAAACTGATTTACTGAACTAAAGGCTTACTAAGCTACAACATGTCTTTCTCAACTGTATTTTGTTTCTGAACTAAAACATAAGTTCAAGTGAAACATGAATAGCTCAATTAAAATTGACTTACTCTGCAACAAAATGACTTACTTAACCACACCATGATTTACTTCATTACACAATGTCTTACTCAAAACCACAATGACTCACTAATTTTACAACATGACTAGCTCATCTGCATAATGACTTACTTAGCTTCAAAATAACCTACGCAACTACAAAATTACTAATAACTCAACTAGATTCTTACTAGGTCAACTACTGAATTTACTAGAAAATTACCTACACAACTACATAATTACTAGCTCAACTACATTATTACAAGGTCAACTACAGAATGACTTTCTCCACTACAAAATTGCCAGTTCTACTACAAAAGGACTCAAACATTCTTTAATGACAAAATCAACTACAAAATGACTCAACCTGAAAATATTCAAGTGATATGATACAATGAAATGACTGACCTATTTTCATTTGTATTTCTAAGACAAAATACTTTTTATTTGAGGCAAAGGACTTTTTTTATTTAAATTTTGCTGCATCCTATGGTACGATGATTTGTCAGTGTCCCTGGTAAATTGATTGCGTTATTACGGGGTAGAAACTTTTACAATGAAATCTAAAAATAATATGGTATAAAATAATTCAACAGATCAGCGGTTTTGACTGTACACTGGTAAGTGAACATCTGAAGGCAACCGGTCTGGAGAATGAGGACATCGGTCGACTGCAGGCAGAGATTGACAATATCCCAAACCTTATAGAGGCCATTATGACTGCTCTGCCAGGTATAGAGCAATTTTTATGAGGCGTTTTGTTTGAGGCAAAACAATATTCAGTTCACCAGAGTAATATACCTGGATCAAACAAATTGCCCTTACCTCTCCTCAACAATTACTACATCCCACATCCAACTTTCTGAATTCTGCCTCTTCTTTATATGCCCCCTTTTGAAGAAGAGGGGGTATATTGTTTTGCACATGTTGGTCGGTCGGTCCGTCCGTCCACAAGATGGTTTCCGGATGATAACTCAAGAGTGCTCACGCCTAGGATCATGAAACTTCATTGGTACATTGATCATGACCGGCAGATGACCCCTATTGATTTACAGGTCACTAAGTCAAAGGTCAAGGTCACAATGACTCGAAATAGTAAAATGGTTTCCAGATGATAACTCAAGAATCCTTAAGCCTAGGATCATGAAACTCCATTGGTACATTGATCATGACTGGCAAATGACCTCTATTGATTTTCAGGTCACCAGGTGAAAGGTCAAGGTCACAGTGATTCGAAACAGTAAAATAGTTTCCAGATGATATACATCAAGAATGCTTACGCTTAGGATCATGAAATTTCATAGGTAAATTGATCATGACTGGCAGATGATTCCTATTGATTTTCATGTCACTAGGTCAAAGGTCAAGGTAACAGTGACTCGAAACAGTAAAATGGTTTGCTGATGATAACTCAAGAATGCTTACGTCTAGGATCATGAATCTTCATAGGTACATTGATCATGACTGGCAGATGGCCCCTATTGATTTTCAGGTCACTAGGTCAAAGGTCAAGGTCACAGTGACTTGAAACAAAAAAATGGTTTCCGGATGATAACTCAAGAATGCTTAAGCCTAGGATCATGAAACTTCATTGGTACATTGATTATGACTGGAAAATGACCCCTATTGATTTTCAGGTCACCAGGTTAAAGGTCAAGGTCAAAGTGACTCAAAACAGAAAAATGGTTTCCGAATGATAACTCAAGAATTCTTACGCCTAGGATCATGAAATTTCATAGGTAAATTGATCATGACTGGCAGATGATCCCTATTGATTTTCAGGTCAAAGGTCAAGGTCACAGTGACTCGAAACAGTAAAATGGTTTGCTGATGATAACTCAAGAATGCTTACGTCTAGGATCATGAATCTTCATAGGTACATTGATCATGACTGGCAGATGACCCCTATTAATTTTCAGGTCACTAGGTCAAAGGTCAAGTTCACGGTGAGTTTTCTGATGATAACTCAAGAATAATGAGGCTTAGGATCATGAAACTTCATAGGTAGATTGATCATAACTGGCAGATGACCCCTATTGATTTTCAGGTCACTAGGTCAAAGGTCAAGGTCACAGTGACAAAAAAACGTCCTCGCACAATGGCTGCCACTACAACTGACAGCCCATATGGGGGGGGGGGCATGCATGTTTTAAAAACAGCCCTTGTTTCATATATAAACAACATCTGTTGAATATTTATATTCCACTAAAATCAGCCTAAAATTCATGCTTAACCAACAATATCAGTTGCACATATTATACGTTGAATACTCAATTCCATATTACTACATAAACATATCCTTTAATTTGCATTTCATGGATTTGCTGCTTTATCAGTACTAAGTGCACACAATTTAGCGATTAACTGACAGCTACCTTACTTGAAGCTCCGGAAGGAAAGAATGGCAGTTTTAAGGATTAAAGACTAGTTCCAACACAAGTTTTGTGAGCGGGCCGGGAAACGCACTGTTGATCCTCGGGTTAGTAGTCCTGTTCTCTACCAACCAAGCTAGCTGGCCTGACAAATATAACTTGTAAATATACATACAACTACAATATTTAAATTTCCTTCTGTCATTGCAGGGGAAAATGATATTATACTGCTTGGTGACTTCAACCTGTCTACAGATACCAAAGGTTAGTCACTTGATTTTTATTATGGAACTAAAGAAAATTAATAAATAATATGATGTGCCCCTCTTCAAAGAAGAAGGGTTATATTGTTTTCTGGATGTGGTCGGTCTGTCTGTCGGAGGACCAGTTCGTTTCTGATCAATAACTCGTCAATAAATGGACGGATTAGCATTATACTTCACATGTGCATTGGCCTTTGACAAAAGATGATCCCTATTGAAATTGGGGTCACTAGGTTAAAGATCAAGGTCACTATTACACTTATATTGTTTTGCTCGATGTCAGTCGGTTTGTCTCTAGGGAGACCAGTTCGTTTCCGATCAATAACTCGTCCATGAATGGACCGATTGGCTTGATATTTCAAATGTGCATTGGTCTTGACAGTAGATGACCCCTATTGAAATTGGGGTCACTAGGTTAAAGGTCAAGGTCACTATCACACTAAGTATAAAATTCATTTCCCATCAATAACTCCTAAAGGAATTGACTGATTGGCTTGATACTTCCTGTGTGCATTAGCCTTGGACAGTATATTACCCCTATTTAAATTGGGATCACAAGGTCAAAGGTCACTGTCAGTTATGATATGATATCATGCTGTGGGTGTGTAGAGTAACTCCACACTGGTCTAGATGTAAGCCGTTAGAGTTATTGGCTGTAAGGTCCTGCTCCTGGAATGGCTCGATCCATCTCTTCTTCTGCACTGCGTTGTCTGCTATCACTCCTCATATCTTGTCCATTACTGGCGTCTCTGATTTGACATATTTACCTGCTCTTCTCTTGGTGATAGAGTACAGGCCCTTGTTTTTTTTGTTGCATGCTTTCTTTTCTGTAATGCTTCTTTTACGAGTGTCTTTAGGTAGATCTGTTTGGCTTCTCATATGCGTCGCTTGACATTCCTTTTTGTGTGTGTGTGCTCTTCTTGTGCTTTTGCTTTTTCTGCTCTTGTTCCGCTGCAGTTGGCCCTAGTTTCTTTTTCTTCTTTGTTTCAATGTTATGTAGTGTTGGCCCTAGTTTCTTTTTCTTCTTTGTTTCAATGTTATGTAGTGTTGGCCCTAGTTTGTTTTTCGTCTTTGTTTCAATGTTATGTAGTGTTGGCCCTAGTTTCTTTTTCTTCTTTGTTTCAATGTTATGTAGTGTTGGCCCTAGTTTCTTTTTCTTCTTTGTTTCAATGTTATGTAGTGTTGGCCCTAGTTTGTTTTTCGTCTTTGTTTCAATGTTATGTAGTGTTGGCCCTAGTTTCTTTTTCTTCTTTGTTTCAATGTTATGTAGTGTTGGCCCTAGTTTCTTTTTCTTCTTTGTTTCAATGTTATGTAGTGTTGGCCCTAGTTTCTTTTTCTTCTTTGTTTCAATGTTATGTAGTGTTGGCCCTAGTTTCTTTTTCTTCTTTGTTTCAATGTTATGTAGTGTTGGCCCTAGTTTGTTTTTCTTCTTTGTTTCAATGTTATGTAGTGTTGGCCCTAGTTTCTTTTTCTTCTTTGTTTCAATGTTATGTAGTGTTGGCCCTAGTTTCTTTTTCTTCTTTGTTTCAATGTTATGTAGTGTTTTTGCTGGTAGCCATTTGGGTGTACAACTATGGTACATCTTTGGAGCAAGTACTTGTTGGCATCTTTAGGGCACTGCTTCTTTCACTTGCTGCCACTTTTGCTGTTCTCTTCTTCAATCAGCTCCTTTAAGATCTTTAAGAAATTGTTGGATAGAGTGACCATAAACTTTTCTTTTTTATCCAGTTGTCTTTTAGCATAGTGGTGTTGTAACGCTGGTGTTTGCTTGACTTCCCTGTCTATCTCTTGTTTTGCTTCAGTTTCAATTGAGTCACAAGGAGAAGATGGTCCGAATCAACATCTTCTCATCACTTGATGGGTACACACTCTCTGACTTTTACAGCATCAGGGCTTCTGCCAGGGTGTGTGCTGCATCCTCTTTCTTATGTCCCAAGTGCAGCAGTAACTTGCTGGAAGTCAATCGCTTCTCCCTAGAATTAATCCATCATTATTCGCTGATTTTATGACAGTTCAACTTCCTTATATCTCCTCCAACTTGTGCTTCTCCCCAGTCTGGTACATGTATGGATGGTGGTGTTGGTCCTGGTGGAGATGATGTTCTTCGGCCTGGCGGCTTCCAGGAGGTCTATCTTCTCCCTTTTCCATGATGTATTGTTTTTCTGTAGCTACAGTGTTTTTCATAAAGTAGGGTTGCTAGCTATATGCAAAAATAATCTGGCAACAGTTATAGCATATAAGGGAGGCTACTCCATAGATAGTTGGAATTACCTCTTATTCTTGAAGTACGTCACTTTACTAAAACATATAAGGGAGGCTTCTCCATAGATAGTTGGAATTACCTCTTATTCTTGAAGTACGTCACTTAACTCAAAGTTGTTCTGAATTAAGTTTGAAATTTGTCAAAAACTATGTGCATTCAAAAATTCAATTAGATATGTTTCATATAAGGTGTCTAATATTAAAAGAATGATGTTTTTGTTTATTTTAGATTTTGATGATCTTCGAAATCTAGGCTATCACAATTGTATTGCGGACGGTGTCTTCACAAACATAAGCGACGCCAACAAAAAAGGCAGCAAGACATACGATAATATCTGGATATCTAAACAGACAAAACAAGTGTTCACTGGTAAGAATTATTTTATCCCCCGCCAAAGGCGGAGGGATATTGAATTGGCGTTGTTCATCAGTCTCTCTGTCCATCCGTCCATCTGTCCGTCCATCTCAAAATTTATCCTTGGCGGGGGATATCAATTCAACAAATGTGCTTGTTAATATCGTTGTTATATTGTGTTTGATTTTGCTGATTTAAAGCTTTGTGTATTGTAAAAGATTTGTGTTCAAGATTTCCATCAGTTGATGTTAATTATCCCCCGCCATAGGCGGAGGGATATTGTTTTGGTGTTGTCTGTCCGTCCGTCCGTCCGGAGCCATATCTTGAAAGTGCTTTGGCGGATTTCATTGAATGAGTATGTATATGGATAAGAGGATGATGCACGCCAAATGGCATTGTACACCATCTGTTAATAATGGAGTTATGGCCCTTTGTATCTTGAAAAAAATCCTTTTTTGAGTGTCCGATATATTACTTTTGTGTCCAGAAGCATAATGGCGGGGGATATCAATTCAATGAATTTGCTTATTTAAACTTTGCTTACCATTGATTTATATGTAAATAATATCGATTGAATTAAGTATGTTTATCAATGAAAATGTTTATCAATAAGTTCTTGTTCCTGATTCTCAAATAAACATAAATGTATCATATTGTCAAACCATGGAGATTTAATTATGTTGATGCCATTATTTCCGCAAACAATCCAACAGTAAATATGCAAACTATTTGTTGAAAAGCTTAACATATGGAGATAATTTGTTAATGTTTGTTCATTTCCGATTTAAAATCTGCGAATATGATTATCAGAAGTATAGGATAATGTTGTTTTAGACGGTTTTATGGTAATATATTTTATTCCCCTGTACAGGTCAATGTGACGTCGTGAGAGAGGGCCTGTCCAGTCCCTGGATCCCTAAGGGCTGGACGTGGGGCGGGGTTGTGAGTGACCACTGTCCAGTGTGGGCCCAGTTCTACACGGGCCGTGACCTTGACACTGGAGACCTGAAGATCGGACCAGAGGTTATTAAATTTGCACTGACTGACTGATGTTTTGTAAAAGATTAGAATATTACACATGTTACTCTGGTTATGTGACAGACATCACTGATTTCGAATTGGTGATGCAATTCTTCAAACAGTAAACAGTGAAAATATTCCACACTTTTCATTATGTTATTGCTGTGAAAATCGCCATTTAAACTACTTTAAAATGGAAGCCAATAATAAACTTACAAGACACAATTAACCAGCGATTGAACATTTTTGTATTTTAATATCAGAAATATTCTCTTGGTCAAATGTTAACAATTTATTTAGCAAATTTGTTCAACATGTTATGGTACATGAAGTTTGGAGATGTTTATGTTATTTTATGTTTTGATGTACTGCTGATTTCACATTAGGTGTACCATTCTTGGGAATGTGGAAAATAGTGAATGCCACTTTTGTTTTTAAGTAGATTTTGTGTTCCTTGTTATAGTAAAACTCTCAATTCCCAACATATGAACCAATAAACCATCTTTAATTACTTGCACATGAATGTCTACGGTAATTATAATTGTTATAAGTTTTGCTTTAATGTCAGAAATATTTTGTATAATTCTTATTTCAATGTAGCTTACAAAACCAATTAGATTGTGTTGATATGTTTGAATACACAAAACAAATTATATTTATTATATTATCAAAATTTGATAAGGTTTTGTTGTTTTAACTTTGATATTGCATTTCTGCTGAATTTCACTAATTTGTATTATTACTTGCTTCATTTTAATAATTTAATGATCAAAATATTTTATGATAGCATTTTTATGTCCCCCACTATAGTAGTGGGGGACATATTGTTTTTGCCCTGTCTGTTGGTCTGTTTGCGCCAACTTTAACATTTTGCAATAACTTTTGTTATATTGAAGATAGGAACTTCATATTTGGCATGCATGTGTATCTCATGAAGCTGCACATTTTGAGTGGTGAAAATTCAAGGTCAAGGTCATCCTTCAAGGTCACGGGTCAAATATATGTGGCCAAAACCGCTCATTTTATGAATATTTTTGCAATATTGAAGAAAGCAACTTGATATTTGGCATGCATGTGTATCTCATGGAGCTGCACATTTTTAGTGGTGAAAGGTCAAGGTCATCCTTCAAGGTCAGAGGTCAAATATATGTGGCCAAAATCACTTATTTTATAAATACTTTTGCAATATTGAAGATAGCAACTTGATATTTGGCATGCATGTGCATCTCATGGAGCTGCACATTTTGAGTGGTGAAAGGTCAAGGTCATCCTTCAAGGTCAGAGGTCAAATATATGTGGCCCAAATCACTTATTTTATTAATACTTTTGCAATATTGAAGATAGCAACTTGATATTTGGCATGCATGTGTATCTCCATGGAGCTGCACATTTTGAGTGGTGAAAGGTCAATTTCATCCTTCACAAGGTCAAGGTCATCCTTAAAGGTCAAACGTCATATAGGGGGACATTGTGTTTCACAAACACATCTTGTTCGATTGTGCATTGTGAAGTTTCAATTTTATGCAGTGCAGTGTAGAGCGGAAAATGCAATTTTTTTTAAGAAGCACCCATTAAATGCATAATTGTCATTCATTTATTTTATCCTGTGTATTTAATATTTATAAATGATATTATGTCTAATTGAAATCTGTAATAATATATATATATATAGTTCCCTGTATGAATTTGTTATAGATTAAAATGAAATGTTTTGTTTCATTTGGGAATATTTCATAGACTACCATGTTTTTGTCTGTTTAAATTAATTGTATACATTGTTGTATTTTGAACAATATTAACATTAGTATTAAATGAGCGTCTAGCAATAGCCAAAAGTATGTATCGGGATAAACTTATTTTATTTGGGTTCATTTACATTCAAGTAGAATGCATTTTTTAAGGTGTTTATTATTAGTATATACCGTAGGACTTTAAGATAATATTATTTTCAATAATGTAGTTGTATATTGCTTTTGTTAATTATTGCTAAATAAAAATTAGAGTTTGATATAGATAATACTGGGACAATGCTACATATATATACCTAACAGAATGTGTCCTGCATTTAGAAAGTGACTTAATATAAACATACTTGAGCTGTGATTTGGAAGAATATGTATTCAATACATGTGCATATAGGATTGTCCCAGATGAGTCTATGAGCGCTAATAAGGGACGACAGTTTCTCTTGCTTTTATTAAATTTCAGTCTTCAGAAGTAAATTAGGGGCCATTCGTAATAGGTCAATATTTATGCATCTATTACTTGAGAATAAGCAGCAACAGTTTATGTTCTTTGATCAATTACTTATGATTGAGGTAATGTGCTGAAGATTTGTGGAAGTGTATACCCAGCTTACATACCATTTCAAGCCAGTTGGGTTAAAGTCTATGTCACTATTATTAAAATTAGACAATCTACACTCAGTAACACCGCTTTTATATTAGGGTATTGTTCCTAAATTGTATGAATTGTTTGCTCACCGCTTTTATATTAGGGTATTGTTCCTAAATTGTATGAATTGTTAGCTCACCGCTTTTATATTAGGGTATTGTTCCTAAATTGTATGAATTGTTGGCTAACCGCTTTTATATTAGGGTATTGTTCCTAAATTGAATGAATTGTTAGCTCACCACTTTAATATTAGGGTATTGTTCCTAAATTGTATGAATTGTTAGCTCACCGCTTTTATATTAGGGTATTGTTCCTAAATTGTATGAATTGTTAGCTCACCGCTTTTATATTAGGGTATTGTTCCTAAATTGTATGAATTGTTAGCTCACCGCTTTTATATTAGGGTATTGTTCCTAAATTGTATGAATTGTTAGCTCACCGCTTTAATATTAGGGTATTGTTCCTAAATTGTATGAATTGTTAGCTCACCGCTTTTATATTAGGGTATTGTTCCTAAATTGTATGAATTGTTAGCTCACCGCTTTTATATTAGGGTATTGTTCCTAAATTGTATGAATTGTTAGCTCACCGCTTTTATTTTAGGGTATTGTTCCTAAATTGTATGAATTGTTAGCTCACCGCTTTTATATTAGGGTATTGTTCCTAAATTGTATGAATTGTTAGCTCACCGCTTTTATATTAGGGTATTGTTCCTAAATTGTATGAATTGTTAGCTCATCGCTTTTATATTAGGGTATTGTTCCTAAATTGTATGAATTGTTAGCTCACTGCTTTTATATTAGGGTATTGTTCCTAAATTGTATGAATTGTTAGCTCACCGCTTTTATATAAGGGTATTGTTCCTAAATTGTATGAATTGTTAGCTCACCGCCTTTATATTAGGGTATTGTTCCTAAATTGTATGAATTGTTAGCTCACTGCTTTTATATTAGAGTATTGTTCCTAAATTGTATGAATTGTTAGCTCACCGCTTTTATATTAGGGTATTGTTCCTAAATTGTATGAATTGTTAGCTCACCGCTTTTATATTAGGGTATTGTTCCTAAATTGTATGAATTGTTAGCTCACCGCTTTTATATTAGGGTATTGTTCCTAAATTGTTTGAATTGTTAGCTCACCGCTTTTATATTAGGGTATTGTTCCTAAATTGTATGAATTGTTAGCTTACGTGTAGATCTAGCTTGGGAAAACTAGATACAAGTCAAAGTCACTGTAAGTTAATTAAAAAATTCCGCTTACATTACTTAAATTGTATGAAGAATTTCCGCTGTTTTGTGTAGGTGTAAGTAGATTCCACGCAGTCTAAGGTGATGTAAGCGTGTATTTCAATCCCTCTGACACCTTACATGTAAAATAGAATTAGTTTGCATTATATTTAATTGAGTCTTATAATGTCAACATATTGTTCCTACTGAAAATGTTTGTAAGGACAGTGTAAATTGCAAAATATTGTTACTTGTCTTTTATTCAAGAAAATACTGTGGGTATACCAGGTACACTACTTTATGTATGGACCCACCTTTTTTCTTCTTGATCTCGACTGCTCAGTATACATATTTTCCTTATACTTATTTCTTATTGCATTTGATAAATATTGTATTGATGAGGAAGATCAAATGTTCATTATACTGTCTTGAACAAGTTTAGGTTACAGCTAATTTCATAAAACAAAATTGCCACATATTAATGCAAAGTTTATTATGTAACATGAAACTTTTCTATGTGTCATAAAATACAACAGTGTACGAAACCAATTTGCCAAAACACTTTTTCATTTTAATTTCTAAATTTTGTAATACATAAATGTGTGTCTTTTGTGACACTATACTTTGTTGGCTATGTAAGCTTATTAGTTTCTATTAAACGCAAATGTTATTATTTATTTAAATAAAGACTTATAATAAATAATGTAAACAATGTACTTTTTTGATATTAATGACCATTTTTCAAGTATTTGTAAATATTCCTAAATATTTATTTAAAGATGTTTCTTATAGGCACATTTATTTATTTCGAACTTTCTCCCTCGGTATTCTAACCAGGTCCAAGCGGGTAATGTTCATATCTTTAAAACACATCATTCACGGCAAACATCATCCTAATATATACATTCACAATAATACTGTGTCATTTTCATCATGGATATCATACGCCTTGCGAACTTTAATATAAAATTTTAGTATCTGCAATTTCTTTTTATTGGTTGCTCTCCCTTGTCGTAAAACACGTGTATATCGAATTGTATTAATACATATTTTTATGAACAAATTCTCAAAGGTTGCCTGTAATATATAGAGGATATTTGTTGGATTCGATGGGATATCGATTTTATTATGCCCCCCTTCGAAGAAGAGGGGTATATTGTTTTGCACATGTCGGTTCGTATGTTGGTCCGTATGTCCGTCCACCAGATGGTTTCCGGATGATAACTCAAGAACGCTTAGGCCTAGGATCATGAAACTTCATAGGTAAATTAATCATGACTCGCAGATGACCCCTATTGATTTTGAGGTCACTAGGTCAAAGGTCAAGGTGATCCGAAATAGTAACATGGTTTCAGGATGATAACTCAAGAATGCTTATGCCTAGGATCATGAAACTTCATAGGTACATTGATCATGACTCGCAGATGACCCCTATTGATTTTCAGGTCACTAGGTCAAAGGTCAAGGTGACCCGAAATAATAAAATGGTTTACGGATGATAACTCAAGAACGCTTACGCCTAGGATCATGAAACTTCATTGGTACATTTATCATGACTCGCAGATGACCCCTATTGATTTTCAGGTCACTAGGTCAAAGGTCACGGTGGCCCAAAATAGTTAAATGGTTCCTGGATGATAACTCAAGAACGCTTATGCCTAGGATCATGAAACTTCATAGGTACATCGATCATGACTCGCAAATGACCCCTAATGATTTTCAGGTCACTAGGTCAAAGGTCAAGGTCACATTGCCAAAAAACGTATTAACACAATGGCTTCCACTACAACTGACAGCCCATATGGGGGCATGCATGTTTTACAAACAGCCCTTCTTTAACGAGTGATCATATAAAATAGTATGTTCACAAGTGGCGCAACCAAAAATATATTTTCTATGATCACGAGTGAATTAAAATCGATATTCCATCGAATCCAACAAATGTTATTTTTATTGTATGCTTTTTTCACCGTTTATTTACATTTTAAAAGAGTCTGATTGGATAATATCGCTGGATTTATGACGTCATATTGATATTTTTCACTGTTATTTTTCACTGTTCGAAACAGTAGAATACCAGTTTTATTTCAATGATAAATCACCGGAAAGCATAAAAGAAAAACAATTATTGAATACTCCTCGGTTAATCGTCATCATAATCAGCAGCAGCATTATTATCCTCATCCTCATCCCAATCATTATCAGCACCATCATCATCATCTGTATCCTCATCATCATCAGCAGCAGTAGCAACATCATTTCATCATCATCAGCAGCAGTAGCAACATCATTTCATCATCATCAGCACCAGTAGCTGCAGCATTATCATCAGCAGCATGATCATCATCACCACCACCATCATCACCACCTCCATCATCACGAAAACTTCCAACACCATCATTATCATCATCATCCTTATCCTTTTCTTTGCTGTCATCGTATTTATCGTCGACGCCGTCGTCGTCGGAATCATCATCACCATCGGTATCAGAAGCAGAAACCACAGCAGCAATAACAACAGCAACAGCATCTTTCAGCATCATCGTCAGGGAAACATCAACTTAATCACGCTAAGAGTTATTATTGTAAATAACAAAGTCAACGCCAACAATGCTATTTTTATACCACCACAAACGAAGTTTAGGGGTGTATATAGGAGTGACTTTGTTGGTCGGTCGGTAGGTCTGTCTGTCGGGCGGTCGTTCCGGATTAAGTGCCCGCTCTCTAATTCAAGTTGTTTTCATACGATCTTCACCAAACTTGGTCAGATGATGTATCTAGACGATGTCTAGGTCAAATACGAATATGGGTCATGCCGGGTTAAAAATGAGGTCACGGGGTCACTTAGTGCGTTTTAAACATTGAGCATGGTGTCCGCTCTCTAATTCAAGTAGTTTTCATCAGAGCTTCACCAAACTTGGTTAGAAGTTGTATATAGATTATGTTTAGACCAAGTTCGAACATGGGCTTTGCTGGGTCAAAAACTAGGTCACGGGGTCACTTAGTTTGTTTTATACATTCAGAATGTTGTCCGCTCTCTAATTCAAGTAGTTTTTATCAGAGCTTCACCAAACTTGGTCAGAAGTTGTATCCAGATGATGTTTAGACCAAGTTCGAAATGGGTCATGGCAGGTCAAAAACTAAGTCACGGGGGTCACTTAGTGCGTTTTTAACATTGAGCATGGTGTCCGCTTTCTAATTCAAGTAGTTTTCATCCGATATTAGCCAAACTTAGTCAGAAGTTGTATCTAGATGATGTCTGGGTCAAGTTTGAATATGGGTCATGCCGGGTCAAAAACTAGGTCGCTGTGTCACTTAGTTAGTTTTACACATTAACCATGGTGTCCGCTTTTAAATTCAAGTAGTTTTCATCCGATCTTCACCAGACATGTTTATTTTTATTTTAACCAATGACGATACTTATTTTACAATCAATTTAAAAGCAACACACGTTAAACAATTGAGTAATCCGAAACTGCCGCTACTGGTTAATATTAATAAATTAGACATGTACATTTATAAAACTACATTATTTGAGAGCATAGAACTACGGACAAATGTTATTTTTTATTATAAAAATATTTTTTTCTTGTTACATCTGAAAACAAAGATCTATCATTATCGATGTTTAAAGTGTACTATTTTTTAAAATGATCATCATGACAGGCACTATGCATACAATGCATATAAAACATATTTATATGATACATTTGAGCACATCAAGCAGTTTGAATTATACATTTATTAAAGAAGAAATATAAATCTTGTATATTTAATATTTATAGGTGAAGTCAAATGCGTTGACAATTATGTGAACATGTACATGCTATAAAGCACACTAATAAAATTGTATCAAAATGTTCCAAATTATATAAGTCATTAAAACAAAGGCATACATTGAATTTAAACTTACACAATAACATTGACACAAAGCATAAACGTAATATCTGTCTACAGTTTGATTTCGTTTAGTAGTTTGTCACTTGCTCGGACGCAAAAATAAACATTATTTTGTTCACTGATTTGAATCTCAAGGCATAAACGACTTAGGAGCCGTATTTACACAATTGTGTTGATTTTAATAATAATTTCATATAAGAGAAGCGCTCCGGCGAAATATCTTTCAAAATTGAGATGAGCATATGTATATAATGTGAATGAATGTCAACATACATTAGACTAAGACCGTTTTGAAATAGAAAGATAATCTGTTTCTACCATATTTTCTTGTAACACCTATCGTCGAAAAGTCAACAACACATTAAGCTAGTATATGTTATAGCTCAATTTCATGTATAGAGAAACAAAATAAAAAAGTATTATACGCCACGTGTCAAAACAGTTTCAATTGTTACAATATAAATTTAATATACAACCAGGTTCATATTAATACAGTATCCATAAAAAACAAACACTAATTCAAGATATTGAGCCTGAACTTATCTCAATGAGAATTGAAATTCGATTGATTTTGTAACGATCAATATATTTAGCAAATCTTTTATAAACATCATCTTCAAGGATATCGCTAGCAGCGTCATCAACATCACCAATGTCACGTACAGACATGGCATAACCGGCAGAATCAGGCCATTCATATATCCGGAATCGTTTTACTGCATTATTTTTCCGTGCAGCCAGTTCCTGTTGAACTGGAATGTATTCCTGAATTGGGATCCCTTCTGGGGGATCAACACTAGAAGCGCAACCAAATTCTAGCTTACTCTCAATTGTATGAGTACATGTAGCCAATGAGTCCACAAGTTTGCGCAATTCGGATGGAAGCATTTTGTCATAGTAGATATTTAAATACTTCAATGATTGAGGTACCTGCAGGGCGATGTATGTATGTACATGCAGTGTTAACGTTTCCAGCTGCGTGAGTGACGATAACGACTGAGAAAATGTTTTCGCATGCTTCACGTCAATTTCGGACCCTTCCAACACGCCATTCAGACTCAGACTCTTGATATTCAGACCATGGAGAGCCTCCCACAGACCAGGACTCTCATGCTCCACATCAATACTAAGTGTTTCAAGCTGAGTGAGCGATGGAAGTGTATTTGACATCGACACTGTATGCGTCACGTCAATTCCGGTACTTTTCCACAAACCACTCAGACTTAGATGCTTGATATTCAGATCATGTACAGCCTCCCACAGACCTGGATAATCACACGGCATCTCAATACAAAGAGTGTCCAGCTGTGTGAGCGATGAAAGTGACAAGGATATCAACTCTTTATGCAAACCTCCCCACTCCTCACTCTTCAGGCTCAGTCTCCTTATATTCAGACAATGGATACCTCTCCATAGACCTCGGCTGTCTGGATGTAACGTAATACTAAGCGTCTCTAGCTGTGTGAGCGATGCTAATGACTGATACAACGACTCTGCTTGCAAATCTTTACAGTTACCATAATGACTCAGACACAGACTCAGACTCAGACTCTTGATATTCAGACCATGGAGAGCCTTCCAAGGACAACTAATTTCTGCATACACACTAACATTAAGAGTTTCTAGACGTGTGAGAGATGAAAGTGATTTAGACAACGACTCTGTACGCAAATCGGTCCACTGTATCCTATATAGACTCAGACTCAGAGTCTTGATATTCAAAGTATGGATAGCCTCCCACAGACCAGTACTGTTCTCATATACTTTCATATCGAGTGTTTCAAGCTGTGTGAGTGATGATAGTGACTGAGACAACGACTCTGTAAGTTTTAAATAGAAACCTTTGTTCGAACCTTTAATAGTCAGACTCTTGACACTCAAACCTTTGAGAGCCTCCCACAAACCAGGACAGGCTACATCCGCATCAAAACTAAGTGTTTCCAGCCGTGTAAGCGATTGTAGCAAATGATACAACGACTCTTTATAATTTACTATACAATCACCATACACACGCAGCTTCTTGATATTAAGGCCATAGAAAGTGGCCCAAAGACCAGTAGTATCTGTATCCACATGAATATCAAGTTTTTGCAGCCTCATGAGCGATGATAGCGACTGAGACAACGACTGTGAAAGATTTATCCTTAAACCACGATACATACCTTCCAGAATCAAACTCTTGATATTCAGACCATGGAGAGCCTTCCACAGACCAGGACTGTCGTCATGCACACGAATTCCAAGTGTTTCCAGCCTCTTGAGCGATGATAGTGACTGAGTCAACGACTCTGCATGCAACTCTCCCCACTCTCTACTGCTCAGAGTCAGACTCTTGATATTCAGACCATGGAGAGCCTCCCACACACAAGGAGTCAATTCTCTCATTTTAATATCTAGTGTTTCCAGCCTCTTAAGCGATGCTATCGTCTGTGAGAACGACGTTTCATGATTCACTCTACAACCCCCACCGAACAGCCAACCATGCAGACTCAGACTCTTCATACTCAGACCATGCAGAATCTCCCACAAACCGGTATCATCATTTAGGTATATTGATAAGTTTTTGTTTTGAAGTACGTTTAACCTTATGTTTCCAGTCGTGTATGATGCGTTGACTTCGCCCTCTCCACACGCAGTTAAGTGACAGTCATTCAGCCAACAGTTCATATTACAATTACGTGTCAGCATCATGCTAAGCAGACTGCGTAGCCAGGTACAGGAACATGTGACATGGGTCAAGCGAATGTCTTCGATGGAGGGAAGTACAGGAGGAAGCTCTGTGCACTGGGTTGGATCGGCAATATTTAGAATAATGCAGACCGGAAATTCCAATGTGCCCACACTGGCAGAATCTGAAAAAATAATGAAGTTTTAGCAATGCTTATACATAGTAAATGTGGTTGCATTTGTTCAATATTGAATAATTAAAACAAAAACAATGTTTTAGTTTCAGAACGCATCCCGTCATAATACATATAAATCAGAAGTGTTATTGTAGTGATGTTTAGCTAAACAAATTCAATACTATAAGTTTTATTTTTTCGAATGGTTCACTTAAATTATTTCCAACTTGCAAACACGTTTACAATACGTTTGTATGAGTGTTATATTCATACTATGTTGTGTTCCACATTACTAGTCATATGCATGCTGGTATAAATGAATCATTAAAATCAATATATAATCCACAATGAATATGCCGTAGGTTGTAAACTAACAATGGCAATGTTCTATCAACTATTGAAAATATACTATTTAGATACACTCCCTTATCTACATGCATAAATAAATGAAAACCCAGACAGCTTGTATTACCAAACACCTCGCATCGGTTATCTCCCGTACAGAGTATACCGTTCCTACTGCCATACAAATCAAAATTACTGCAACGAGATAAGATTGTTATAATTAAATGCCAACAATTGAACATATCTACAAAGTGCAATAAGGTTGCAAATCTGCTAATTTGCATTAACAATGCTTCGTTCTGTAGGGTAATAGACACGTGTTTGCAAACGTTTTGCTAGCTCACTTTAATATTTAACCCTTTTATGCCTAGTGGACTCTACCATCCTTCTAAATTGGATTAATTTATTTCCAAAATTAGGGTTGTCTAGTATATGTATTTCTATAAAAAGAATATTTTTTTACAGAAATTTCTTTACACAAACAGCGCAGACCTAGATGAGACGCCGCATCATGCGGCGTCTCATCTTGGTGTACGCTGTTTGGCAAGGCATTTTTTCTAGACGCTAGGCATAAATGATTTAATGTCAATTACATTTATTTGTATGTTTCAATTATTTTTTGCTGAAGTGATGTTGAATTATATAGCTAACAAATGGGTTTAAACCTTGTGGATCTTTATAATTTATTGTTATTGTGAAATTTCCCTTTGACGGTAAACTTCTCGAGAGTTTCCGGCATAACACTATTTTTGTTGAAACATTTATTATGGCTTCTGAGCTGGATTTTAAGAAATAATATAAAGCGTAGATATTAGTTTGTTAAGAATAGTCATTAAGTAAAGAATATCATATGCAATTAGCAAAACATGAGAAATAAAAACAACCAAGTAGTTACACGTTGAATTGTGTTATTAAGTATATAAGACATGTGTAGGATATCACCATACATCGACATGCACTGTTTGACAACAAGAGCATTTTCTAGTTTCGGTCACAGAATAAAAAATGAATGAATTATATAAATGCGTCAGCGAAATAACACAAACGTCGGAGACTCATACTGAAAATAAGAAACATTATCGTTAAAAAATGAAGAATTTGATTTCAAATTAAAACGGTACATTGATTATTTAAATTAGTTTTAAAATCACGTTGGAACTATTTCGATTTTAATGCCGAGTATAAAGAATATGACATTTCAAATTACAAAAATCCCGACACATTTTCAAACATATTATTTTTTGTCAAAATACAACGTAAACGGTGCAATTTGAGAAGATTAACAGCAATGAAACTTAATATTATTAGGCATAATGCTTACATTATTCTTCTGACACTTTGAGCTGTTTAGCTCTTACTTCTCAAAATGTTCTGAATAAGTGTAATGAAGAGTGGCGGTCAAGTTTTTCTAGTTTTTCAACAATCCCGAACAAGTTTCGAACTCAGCTGTCATAAGAACGTATGTTCTGACCGAATGTCATGTAATTTAAAAAACAAATCGGCTTGAGCATCGATAATTTATCACTACAGTCATATGAGGGAAAATGCTCAACCTTCAGTCGGCCATTCGTGTTAAAGATCCGGAAATATATCAACTAAGCTAAGATATCATTAGAAGATATGTTCTGACAGAGTTTAATAAAGACTTAACATAAGGTATGGCCACAAGAGCGTTACCATGGTTTCACTAAGTTAATTTAAGGGAAGCTGCCTGCCTCTTAATGAATTCATTTTTCAGGTCAACGGAACACTTTGTTTTTATTAAGTCGATACATCATAACACAAAATGTTCTAGTCAAGCATGATAATTGGACTAAAATGCGACTTCTATAGTGTTGAGGTGGTTTCACTATAGCCATACTATAAAATCTGCCAAACCACCGTGCTGTCATGTTTCCTTACGAGCCGCCCACATTAAATAAATATTCGAGCAATTATTAAAACAATGTCTTGACCAGGGGACCGTTTCTTAAAATTACGTACGTTCAAAAATCATGCGTAAGTGCAAAATGTTCAGTTAGTAGCGTTTCTATAAACTTCGTAAAGTTACGTTTACCGTATTTTTGCACGTAATATTACGTGTGCTCAAAGGCTCACGTAACTCAGTAATTTAGCATAAATATGGCGGCGTATGCACCGATATTTCGGAGAACCGAACGTAGACTACGAAATCTACGAGCGCAACTTCATTTTAGTTAATTTAAACCTTTATCTATGTTAAGATCTTGGTAGGGCATGGGAAGATACTGTAACGGAAATCCTGCGTTGATTGTGCATGATCTATTGTGTACGATTGTGGATTGGAGTTCTACTAAAAGAGAAAATTTTACATGTTCGAATCGATTGTTGTTATGATTTGTTCGATTTTCCTTTTGACAATTCATTCAACTTTCGTATTGAACAAGGCTTTATCCATCACAAGACGCCAAGTTGAACTCAACGAATGTGACGTTTGCTGATTGATAGAATTGATTCATTGTAAACATGAGTAAAAGTATACTTTTTCTGGAAGAATTATTTATTAGAATTGTATAATCTACGTTTTTGTAAATAGTTGCATTTATATTATACTGCTGTGTCAATGAATGACAATTATACAGTAGTCTGTGCTAATATTAATTCAATTAATTTTAGCACAGATAATGAGATTACTGTATAATTGTCATTCATTGACACAGCAGTATAAAATAAATGCAACTATTTACAAAAACGTAGATTACTGTATACAATTTGTATTAATATGTCAACAGCGCTTCTTATAAATGTGAATACGGTTGTCACTTTATTGTTGAATTTGGCACATTTACCCGTACGAAATAATGGGGCGGATTCCGGGCGTAATTGGGGCGGAATTGGCACGTAATATTAGAATTACGCCCGTACAACTGGCGGAATGAGTTTTACGCCCGGAACTAAAATTATTTCTGGGCGTAATTCAACTGTTTTTTTCCGGGCGTCAAACAAATCTGGGCGTATTTTTATTTATACTTAGAATTTGTATGATGGAGATTTGTGGACGGAATTTTGCACTTTGTTTCTTTCGTGGGGCAGAATTTCATACTTATAAAATATTTGTGATGCCACATGACAGAATTTTGAACTTAGTAGTTTTTACAGAGAGTAATATTGGACTTAGCAAATTTCTATGAAGCTGAACAATAACTTAATAAATTTAATTTAAACCAAAGTACTGAACAAAATATTACCAGTAACTGATAACTTAAATAAAAATATTTAATTTTATTTATACATTTGTACAATCAATGAACATCCATTATAGACACAACTATTTCAGTCACAGTAAAATTAATTCAGCATAAAGCTTTGATCTAATTTATGATTTTCATGTTCAGATTCTAAAAATATTTTGTAGTATTTTTATACTTTATTTGTGAGAAGCTAAACAGGAGACAGACTTGTGAACTTGTGATTATGAATAATACTCTTAGATTTTGCATTATTTTTGGCAATATTGTTGTTAAAAAAATATTAGGAGATAGCAATAACACATTTTAATTAAATATATTTTTTATCTATTGCTGACTTTTACAGTTTCCACTTATAATTTTAACTCTGAGGGATGACCATGCATTAAAAATCTATTTGCACTTATTTTTTTTAATTCACTCCTTTAATTCTTCTTCTTTTTGAAAATTTTGCTTTTAATAATTATTTCATGATTACAATAAATACTGTAAAGTTTAATAAAGAACAAGACTTGGTAATGTTTTTCATCATTTTAAGGTTTCCTTTAACATTAAACACACAACAGTGTAGTTTACTATTATTTGTTTATATCATCAATATGAATGCAGTTTCTCTGCATGTTACTCTATATTTTTTATTTTTTTATAGTAGTTAAGATTTCCCCAGTCTGAAAAGACCATAAACATACCAAATATTAATTTAATCTCAGATAAACACTGACAACCAGCTGAGTTGATCTCAGGTATTGTGCTGCCCATTCAATACCCTGAGTCACATCTGTACATGTTTATAAACCATCTGGGCTTATCAGGCTTCAGTGGATTGGTTCAGTGGTACAGGAAGTGAGTGGTAGAAGTTGCTGTTTGAAAACATTAAAGCGGTTAAGCAAATTACTGACTCTGAACTAAATTGTCAGTATAATAGCAAAATGAGGACTAAACTGTAGTGAAAAAATGTCTTGCAGGGAGTACTGTGTCAAAAACAATTTGTATTTAATACATCACATAATGTGAAAATGAACAATAAGTTTGTTGCAAAGAAGGTTCAAATTGGCTCAGGTTTAACTGTGATTTTGTCTCACCAACTTCCTGTGTTTTTGGAATACTGCAGAAAAGCATAAAAGGTTTGTATTTTTACGCCTTTATTCCTCTATTATTTAAATTATTAACTGATATAATTGTAATTGTATTTGTGTACTGTCCCAGTGGTTTTTTTGTAAAAGGATGAATGAAAAGTAGACGGGCATCTGAAGGAAAAACAACACAGTTTGAAACTAAAATGAAATACACAAATTTCTTTAAAATATATAGTAAGTACTTAAATTAACATTTCATTTTCAGATTATGTCATAGGATTAGGGAGAAAGGTTGCTGGTGTCATAACAAATTTTCCCTTCTCGGACCTCAAAAGCCACATCACAAATTGAAGAATTTGTTTGCAAGAAAGCACAGTGTTGAAAAAAACATGTTGTGAAAAAATGAACATTTTTATATTTGCGCTTTGTGCGCGCCCGGATGATGAGCACAAAGCAGTCCTTGACAAAGGAAAGCTGGATTTGTTGCTAGGTAAATCACAATTTTCCTATACAAGTTATTGTATTAATTATTAGTTTGAAATAGTTAAGTTCAAAATAAAGATTAATTCGAATTATACGATTAGTGATCCTCAGGGCTAGGCCTGTCAATAACAGAGTGTCTCAGTACCTTGCCGCACTAAGATCCAAACCTGCCCCCTTTGACCCCCAACATGTTTTAATTGGTTCTGATCATATTATTTTACAGAATATTCAATGAATTTTCAATAAACTACTTTTATTTTAACAGTGAAACTAGTTTTATCAATTAAAAAAATATTTTTAAATGAAAATGCACGTAATATTAAATAATATGCGCATATATAGCACAGGTTATTTGAAAATATTCCACAGGGAAAAATATCCAAGCACGTTCAAAAGTGTACTATTTGCCAAATTTGGACCCTGTCTTTTTCAAATCCTAGCTGGGGCCCTGGCTTAGATAAAAAGTTTGAAAAAGCAATTAATTCTACATAAGTTGTTAACAGTATTTGCAATAGGTGAACTGTAGTTGTACTAAATATCAAATTGCATTTCAGATTATGACATAGGATGGGGGAGAATCGTGGACCTGAACAATACTGTGATAGAGAGGAATTCCTTCTCAAGAAAGCAGTTTAAAAAACGCATTCAATGTGAAAGAGTGAACTTTTTTATTTTGGCCGTGTATAAGAACAGTTTGTTTTTTTTAAAAAGTGCATGTCTATCAAATTATTTTTTATGTACATATATTGAATATGTTTCTCTTTAAAAGCTACATTGTATCTTAAAAGTATCATCAAAATGCGGAACGAAAATGCGTACATTTTCCGCGTAAGTTCCACATTTTTTGTGACTGCGGAAAAAATGCGGGGATTTTCAGCATTTGTTCTGCATTTGCAGAAGTATAAAATGGTGATCCATGTTTTTAAAATGTATTAATATCTTAAAATTAATATAAAGATACTATGTTAAATGTATCTTGTCATAATTTTGACTAGTTCTTAGCTAACCTAAGCACAAAGTGCTCATGTTGAGCTTTTGCGATCGCCTTTTGTTTTTTCAAATGGCCTGTCCTTATATGGGTATATTTACAATATGCATGTAATCCGACTTCCGCCCGGTATATAAATTACGCCCGTAATCTAAGTTACGCCCGTAATTTTAACATTCCGCCTGTAATCTGAATTCCGCCCATAAACTGCTTTCCGCCTGTAATTTAAAATTCCGTCCCACCTCATTTACATATTTCGCCCCTGTTTTCCGCCCGGATTACGCCCGGAATCCGCCCCTCTTCTTAAAATCATATATAGAAAAATACGCCCGGAAATATTTTTTACGCCCGGAATTTAGTTTGCGATTCCGTGCCGATTCCGGGCGGAACATTTCGTACAGGTATACAGTTTAAGCAGAAGTTCTGCATCAAGATCCATTTCTTTGGAAATAATATCATGCATATATCATTTTGTCAAAACTGCGTAAAATAAAATATACTGTAGAGACTGTGAGATACAACCTGTCGACATGTTAGCTCAGTTGAGTTAGATTGGTCTTTGTCAGCTCTGGTACAACTTGAAAGTTCCCTGGGTACTCTTATGTATGCTACACTATACCCTGGGTACAAAAAATATACTTAAACATACCCAGGAATACTTAGGCTAAATCTGCTGTTGTTAGTTCTATTTTCAAATTAATAATGTTTCTGTTTACATTCTGTGAAATGGCCTCCGCGATGATATTATTGAAACTCGTACACAAAAAAGCATATTGAGTTAGGTTTTATTCAAAGAGGATTTTGTTTCGTATTCGGAAGTGCATTTGATGACATCAGATTTTAGGCAGGAATAAAACTCTGTACCCAGGATACATTGAAGTGTACTTAAGAGTACCCCGGATACTTTTAAGTAGTACGGGGCCAATAATGACCAATCAAGCTTCAGTTGTTTAAGCGCTTCAATTATTAACTGGAAGTAAAGGTCAAGGCTCACACACTTGGCTAACTTTGCGCAATGGTTATTGTAACAACTAAAACTTAAGTTATCTGAATATTAATAATGGCTAATTTTAAAGTAGGTTTGAAAAGTTTTCACTGTTGAAGTAAATTTACTGAAAACATGTATTAAAATATACCAAATATGTCATTTTATACAAAAACTGTCAAAACACTATGACTTTGAAACCAATGAGATTTGTTTTTGGTAAGTTACAGTTCTTAGATGCTCAAAGTTGTATTTTTAGCGAGGCTGTTTTCGGAGAGAGAAAACCCAAGCTATTGTCATAGCTAGCTAGTTGTCCAACGTCCGCCCGTCCGCTGTAGGCAATGTGCTAAAACCTTAATATTTGGCTCTAAAATCAAAGTGCTTCCACCTTCAACTTTTAAACTTCATATGTAGATGCCCTTTGATGAGTTCTAAATGCCACACCCATTTTAGGTCACTAGGTTATAGGTCAATGTCACTGTGACCTCTACAAAAAATATAAAATTCTGACAAGCTTTCACAGCCCAGCATGGCACCAGATATGCGGTGCTCTTGTTTACAGGGGTGTCAATTTACCGAAATCTAAAATCCTGAAAATCATCCTAGAATTTGGGGACCAGAGTCAAAAGAGTTTTAATGATTCATTAAATTATGTTTCCTTTGTAAACAATATACCAAAGGTCAATAATTTTAGTTTAAGAGTGACATTTTGTGACAAAAATGCTTAAAATAACCAAAACAATCCTCTGATTTAAATCAATATCAAAAGTTTTCCTTGAGGGCTTAAATCCTGAATTCAGGAATAATCCTGAAAATTGACACCTCTGTGATTATTATCAGATTTCATCGGTAATCAATCATATTAATATCATATTGATGGCAAAACTTTGTTGTTGCTGTATGCTTTACAATCATTTTTTCTGAGTTTTTAGGTTTTTTACAAAGAAATTTAAGAACACAAACCATGGGGACAATACAAAAACATTTCATTTTGTTTTGGTATAATCAACATTCAAAATCTTTAATTTTATTATTATAAATGCAGTTGCCATGAAGAAGAAGTGTCAAATTTTAACTAAGGTCATTGTTAATCTTTATTGTCTGAAATATTTAATTACTAATTTTAAGATTATTTTTTAGTTTCCTATAAACCATATGGACACATCAAATGCAGTTTTATTGATATGTTCAAATAAAATTGTCATAAGAAGTTATTTAGAACCTTTTTTCTTTATAGGTGGTCACACAGATTGACAGAAAACTATCAACAATCAATTTTTTTTCCAATATCTTTGAACACATTTCTTTCTTTCTACTGTGTTTTTGTACATACTGTAATGTCCATTTATACCATTTAAAGTTCTATAATAATGCTGTAAACATCGCAAAACCCACTTTATTTTATCTTATATTGTGAAAAGCAATGCTGCGAATTTTCTCTTTTTTTTACATACAGTTATTTTATACCATTTTTTGATGGGAAATATTAGAATAAGGTTTACTGTCTTTATTATTATAAGTAAATGTATTTTTTTATGTTTTAAATCCATTAACTTGTACAAATAAATAAGAAACATAAAATAGACAATGTTTGTGTTGTGTAGAGCATTTACTACTATTGCAATCAAATAATTTAAATAGTACCATTTTTGTTTTTTCACTTTTAACACCATAGTTATGCATAATATTCACATTAAGTTATTTGTCAAAAACATAACTTATTAGACAATATAAATTCAAAAGAAGTTGTTTGTTTTGCACTAAATAAAGCTTTTTGCGGAAATGTATGCTATCAGTGTATGTGTTCAAAAATCAATTGTTTTTTTTTAAAAGATTTGAACTGAAAAAACCAACAGATTTAACATATTCTCATTATTATGTATCTTTCCCAAACACATGAAAAAACATTTGATTAGCACAATTTTTACTGATTTTGTAAAAAAATATAATGGAAATTTAATATCAAGTATATGGACACATATTTTTAATAGCATAATTATTAGAAACTTGCAAGAATAAATTGTGTATCCTGACATGATTCAACCAGTAAAATTTTACTTCATAAAAATAGGAACATTTAAAAATGGTTTGCTTTCTCCCTGTGTTTTGTTCATATGTACATTGCCAGATGTGTAAATTTTTTCCATGAATTTAAATTAATGCATTAGTTTCCATTAGTGAATGGCATTATGTTAAGTATATTATGAGTGACTGAACTTTTTCACAAATATTTCAGTCATTGTGTTGGTAAAGCATGTAAAGTGATTTAGGTTTACACAAGTGCCCACTTGTCATACCAATTACCCCATACCAATGACCCAGGATGGATCCCAATTTCTCAAATTTTGTATTTAGAACTAATCACAACTGGTACATACCCTGACATATATTTTACCAATCCATGCTTTTTTTTTAAATATTGAACAAAAAATATAATATAATAATATATGTGAAGAAGCATACTTTATGATAATTGAAAATGCCTATAGTCTCAAATTAATAGAAGCATTCATGGACAATGTTAATTTATCACAGAAAAAAGATTCTCATTTTAAATGAATTTATGAGTAAAAATCTGTTGTTGTTTTTATAAAATTATCTAGAAGTGCAACAACTGAATACAAGCTACAGAGTTTGTTAATTTTTCTAAAACCATACTGTACTACTGTACATTATCATTGATCAGTAAATGAAATATAAAAAAAACTACCTTCTTTACAGAGGCCATTGCTGATGTTCTTCTCATTAAAGGACATTCCTTTTGTAATTCAGTGACGCACTAAACATAATGAAAGATACCCTTCCAGTAAATTGAATTCCTGTCAGGAAACTCCTTGATTATGTTTCTGTAAATTTAGATGTGTAAGCTACAATACACATGCCTGTCTTCTCAGTATTATCCATCCATTTTTTCCAGTTTGCTCCAGCAATTCCAGTTTGAAATATATCTGACTAACCTTCGTAAAAGATTTGCTTCAGTAAGAATCATCTCTTCTGTTTTAACAAAGAGCATATCGTGGGCTTAGCGCAAAACGGTTGTAACTCCATTTTTTGAAATTTTACAGGAGAGACAAAAAACTGCCCAATTTTTTTAAACATATCGTGCTGGATTTTATTAAAAGAGCATATATTTGGTTAGTTCCAAGCAGTGTTAAAAGACTCATTTCCAATCTGTAGAATAATTATGGAAAGAGATATTTGAACATGTTCAAGTTACAACCATTTTCCACCTGAAATTTTGGAAAATTTCATTTATTATTTTTATGCAATAGGGAAGTAACTCAAGTTACAACTGTTTTCCATTTTTAATTTGGGCAGATTTTAATATTTATTTGTGTGTTAAATGGAAGTATCTCATCATGTACTCTTTATTCTTCATTATTAGTAAAAGAAAGCAAAACTTATTATAGTTACCATAAACTTTCAACAATCATAAAACACTTTTTTGAACAAATACAATCATTTTAGTATGGTGTATAAAATGTATTCATAATTATTCCACACATTATTGATATACGTTTTTTTTTATAATATAATTTGTTTACTTTAATAAATTAAATTAAATGAGATCTTTAAACGATTTTTTTAATCATCTAAAACTATTCTAGAGATCTACATGATCAGCTAAGATTCAACTTATGAGATATTTATTTTATCCTTTATTATACATTACCGAAAAAGTTTGTGATTTTATACTGCAGTCTCGACAAATGCAATTAATGAAGCAAAAAATAATATTTCCAGTATTAAAAGATTTTTACTCAAGCCAACTTAATTAATAAATTAACTTATTTCCTGCCGTTCATGTACATCATTTTTCTACAATGCTTATATATAATACTAGAATTAATTATAAAGAATATAATTATTTTTTCACGGTTCATTCACTTGATTCTTTAATGAATAAAAAGGAATTTAACACTATGTTGAACATAGGTAAATTAATAAAATTAACAATAAAGAAAGTTCTAGAACAAGTTAATTTTGTTTCAAAAAGGTAGAATTGAGATTTGGAAAATAGAATTGAGACTTCTGCCAAGTATGTACTTGTATTCAAACATATTTTAGCATCACAATAATTCCCTTGTTACTTTGTTCAATTTGGTCTGCAGTTATTTAACATAAAAGAATTAATAGCTTAAGATTTGATACCATAAACAGTTTAACTGGGTATAACAGCAAAAGTAAGATCATTCATCAACATGACTTGTCAGACTGTTACAATTATACCACTATGTGGCATGTCAGACTGTGACAATGGTACCGGTATGTATTATGTTAGACTGTGACATTGGTACCAATATTAAGCATGGCAGACTGTGACAATTATATCAGTACATAGCATGTGAGACTAAGACAATGGTACCAGTACATAGCATCTGAGACTGTGACAATGGTACTGGTACGAAGCAATTCTGAGACTGTGACAATGGTACCACTATATAGCTTGTCAGACTGTGAATATTATACAGTAGGTAGCATCATTGCTGCATGTGAGACTGTAACAAAGGTACCACTATTTAGCGTGTCCGACTGTTACAATTATACCAGTACATAGCATGCTAGACTGTGACAATGTAACCAGTATGTAGCATGTCAGACTGTAACAATGGTACCATTTCGTAGCATCTGCGACTGTGACAATGGTACCTGTATGTCGAATGTCAGACTGTGACAATAGTACCAGTACATAGCATGTCAGACTGTGACAATAGTACCAGTATGTATTTTGTTAGACTGTGACAATGGTACCAATATGAAGCATGTCAGACTGTGACAATTTGACCAGTACGTAGCATGTGAGACTGAGACAATGGTACCAGTACGTAGCATCTGAGACTGTGACAGTGGTACCACTATGTAGCTTGTCAGACTGTGAGATTATACCAGTGGGAAGCATTTGAGACTGACAAAGGTACCACTCTTAAGCTTGTCAAACTGTGAGATTATACCAGTTAGTAGCATTTGAGACTGTGAAAATGGTAACACTACGTAGCGTGTCAAACTGTTACAATTATACTTGTACATAGCCTGCTAGACTGTGACAATGGTACCAGTATGTAGCATGTCAGACTGTTACAATAGTACCAGTATGAATCATATGCAACTGTGACAATGGTACCAGTATCTAGCTATCGGACTTTGACAATGGTACCCAGGACTACGTGGCTTGTCAGACTGTGAAAATTGTACCAGTATGTAGCATGTTAGACTGTGACAATGGTACCACTACGCAATTTGTCAGACTGTTACAATTATACCAGTATATGACATTCTTAACTGTGACAATAGTACCAGTATGTAGCATGTGAGACTGTTATAATGGTACCAGAACGTAGCATCTGCGACTGTGACAAAAGTACCAGTACGTAGCATGTCAGACTTTGACAATAATACCAGTATGTAGCTTGTCATACTGTGACAATTATATCCGTATGTTGCATGTTAGACTGTGACAAATTGGTACCAGTATGTAGCAAGTCAGACTGTTTTAATTATACCAGTATGGAGCATGTGCGGCTGTGGCAATCATACCACTACGTAGCTTGTCAGACTGTGAAAATTATACCAGTGGCTAGCATGTGAGACTGTGACAATGGTATCACTACGTAGCTTGTCAAACTGTTACAATAATACCAGTACATAGGCTTTTAGCATGCTTGACTATGACAATGTAACCAGTATGTAACATGTCAGACTGTTACAAGGGTACCAGTTCGTAGCATCTGCAACTGTGACAATGGTACCAGTATGTAGCATGTCAGACTGTGACAATGGTACCAGTATGTAGCAAGTCAGACTGTTATAATTATACCAGTATGGAGCATGTGCGCCTGTGGCAATCATACCACTATGTAGCTTGTCTGACTGTGAAAATTATACCAGTGGCTAGCATGTGAGACTGTGACGATGGTATCACTACATAGCTTGTCAGACTGTTACAATTATACCAGTACATGGCATGCTAGACTGTGACAATAGTACCAGTATGTAGCATGTGCGACTGTTACAATGGTACCAGAACGTAGCATCTGGGACTGTGACAATGGTACCAGTGCGTAGAATGTCAGACTGTGACAATGGTACCAGTAAGAAGCTTGTCATACTGTGACAATTATACCGGTATGTAGCATGTGAGACTGTGACAATGGTACCGTGCCGTGTGTAGCATCTGAGACCGTGCGAATGGTACCAGTACATAGCATGTCAGACTGTTACAATTATACCTGTACCTAGCATGTCAGATGGGGACAATGGTACCAGTATATAGAATGTCAGACTAAGACAATTGTACCAGTAAATAGCATGTCAGACTGAAACAATAATACCAGTACGTAGCAATTTAGACTGAGACAATGGTACCAGTGTGTAGCATGTCAGACTGAGACAATTATAATAATGATGCTCAAAAGGTAGGAAAAAGATCAATCACATTTTGTTCTAGTTTCTGTCTTATCATTTTTCTTATATCACAATTATATTTCAATAGTTTGTATTTGAATTCAGAAAGAGGATTAAAGTTTATTATTTTTTTAATTAAAATAAGCTGATAAGATAAACTTGTTTTGACTTTAACTCTGTTGAATTTTAATAATTACAATACAAATATTAAATGATTTAAGAAAGATGTAAAGGTAGTTATGTATGTTCTTGAGAATAAAAAAAATTAAAACAACCTTTAGAATGTCAAGGCCCACATGGCAAGCAAATCAAACAGTGATGTCATAATTATGATGTCATAAACTGAAGATGAAAAGATGAGTTACTTCCGTTCCAACATTGTACACAATGTATTTTTTTGTGCTCAAAGGTTGTAACTTGAGATACAACTGTTTTGCATAACAAAAAGTATCCAAAATTAGATACAACCATAAGCCAAATACATGTTTTCATGGGTAAATTTTAAGAATATAATCTTTATATCTATTTAAGATGTGTAAAGTAAAAAAACAACTTGAAAAATGAAAAAATATGATTTTTGGTAAAAATGTGAGTTACAACCGTTTTGCGCTAAGCCCACGTTTCCAGCAAAACAAAGAATGGCCACACTTAATTTTAAAAGAATCAAGAGATTGAACTTTTTGTACAGTTGACCCCTTTTGTCATGGCAATTTCGCAAACAAGGGAAAGAACTTTGCTCTTTATAAGGTACTTCTTAAGGATAAATGTATAAATATTTAGTCTACCGAAAGTTTGTTAGACAAAGCAAATTAAATCTTCTTTATGAATTTCTTCAAATGTTCTCTATAAGGTCCGCGCAATCACCAGACTTCTGTTTAGAGATTATTCAAACATAGCAACTAAGTTTTACGCTACGTTCGGGTTATAGAAACGCACTTACGCATTCAGAAAAGCGTACGTAATTTTATACGTACGTACATTTTCGTCCGTAAAGTTACGCATTGTACCAGAAACGGCCCCCGGTGTTATAAAGATTGCGCTAAAATAAGGCGTCTATAGCGTAAAAACTCTTTCAATTAAATATGCATTTAGGAACTAATTATGTTTCCCCTGCTTTTCAACGCACCAGAACGATGTTCTCAATCCGTCTAGCTATCATAACATATCATTATCAGAGCAAATTTCATGATGATGACGGTGTTATTACGAAAATGACCCTAGAGTGTTTAAAAAGGTTTCGTAATGGCTATATACGCAAAACTTCCTAGCCACATGGAAGCCGTTTTTTCTGAACGGATTGAACTATTTTTTATCTCAGCTGAGAAATCATTTAAACAAATAGTATTACCAACTTGCGCGAAGATTCGACTAAACTTGTACCAGAGATCGTTAAACCGGTTTCCTAACAGCCATATAAAGAAAACTACCCGCCCATTGGCGGCCAAGATTTTCAACGGACCAGAGTCATTTTAGAATTCGGCAAAGGTATCATGACATATGATCAAATTTGTTTACCAAGTGTCATGAATGCATTGAAATTGTATCATCTAGAATTTAACACGCGTTCATTATATCCGTAAAAGGAAACCGGCACAATTCACCGGCGGCCACGTTTATCAACAAATCGAAACAATTTCAAACTTTGCCGAGTTATCATAAGAAGTTATTCTGATTGCTTTTTATGAAGATTTGACTAAACATTTGAATTCTAGACAATTGACAAGGTTTTACTATAGCCATGAAAGGAAGACTGGCGGCTATGTTTTTTAACAGACCAGAACCATTTGCAAACTTGGCCGAGACATCAAATAATCAAATGTTCTGAGTAAGTTCAAAAAGATTGGACTTAAAATGTGACTTCAAAAGGTAAGCAAAATTTTACAATAGCCATATAATGAAACTGCCACTAGCTGCATTGTTTTTCCATCAGACAAGCACCATTTTGCAATACGGAACGAGGTTTACAGTGGTTTAAACACGGTTTGGACGGAATGTAAACACACCGTTAAGACCTTCACTTTGCAAATAGCTCAAGTTAATCGAATACATTTGCAAAAATCCAGAGTTCATAAAAATAATTTGTGCATTTTGTGCTGATATCTAAGGATAAAAGTATAAATCCTTGAATACGTCTGAAATCGGTGTCTAAATGTCATGTTGCGTGCATCATAACCATGTACATACATGCGGTACACTTCACATATTTGGCAATTTTGGACTATTTTTTTAAGTTTTGTTTAAAACTGTACCGGTGAGCTTAAATCCATAAACGTTTAATTTTGTGTGATCCCAACAAAGTCACGCGATCTTGCACACTGTATCATAACAACACATATTCCGACCAAGTGTCATTATCGTTTGACTTAAATTGTGATATATAAAGTGTTAACATGGTTGTAATATAATCGTATAACGAAAAATGCACCGCGGCATAATTGTTTAACAAACGAATAAGTTTAAAACTGAAATGTTATTAAAACTAATGTTTTGACAAATTTTCATAAAGAATGAATATTAATGCGACTTATATAATGTAAATAAAATTGTTCTTTAATTTTACAGAGTAGTCTAGTGACCTGAAAAGGCATAGTTTTGGATTCGGTCGATACAACATTGTAAAAAATTAGTGTGCTCAGGTTAAAGAAACACAAATATACCTGAGGCGTTTTAATTTTTTTTCTTCGTAATTTCGTAATCTTATTTTTAGTGAATGTTTGTTCATCACAAACTAAAACTATAATCATTTTAGGTCTGCAAACATAATAAGGTAGCATGCACTAAAATAGTGCACTAAATACTGTGGAAGCATTCATCTAAGTCGGTCATTAACTTGGGAATCATAAATTGTATATTCAAAGTTATTGCTTTCATAAAAATTACCACACAATAGGAAAAACAAATCCGAAACAAAACATTGATATAATTCGAGAAAGAGGATTTGTAATTCAGGTTTACTAGTGTACTATGTATTTTATTGACTGCTATTGGAATACAATAATAGCGTAATGATGCTTAAAATATTTTATTTGTGCGATTTTTCTGGTATAAACCTATACGAATCAAAAAGCGCCAGTCTCTCAAATAAAATAAAAGGGAAAACCACATCACTGCGATAAACTAATTGGTTTGTTCCTCTGATATTTTTATGAATGATTGCATGTTCACATATGTTTAAAAATGAATATTTTGTAAGCCTTGTGCTGTATAAAATAACTAAAATGCACATTCTTTTTATATATATATCCGCTATTTCCACAAAATCGGGATACATTTTATCCGAATGCGATCTATACAAACATATAGCATTACCTTTGCCTTATACATAACGAAAACACATTTGACAAAAGAACCTTATTGTATATTTACCGTTTCCCAATATGCAACGTCCACTTAGCTTTAAACGTGCCAGCTCCAGGCACGAATGAAGGTCAAATGTAATCTGAGATGCACACTCGTCATTTCCAGGTGAAATTCGTGGGTTTTCTAAGGGTTTCCTGTCATCGATGTCAACTTTCAACACAATGGCATTAGCCGCGTTATTTTCCCAAATCTTATGAAGGTCAATGATATTGTTGTTATCGAAGATGAAGTGACTGAGTTTTAGGGCAATGTCGGAATATCCATTTGCATTAGCTTCTCTCAACCCTGCAAGTATGATTTCATTTAACTGACTGCATAAAAGAGAGTATGTATACACTGTCTCAAAGGATTCAGCAAGAGGTAGTGTATTCAAAGCATAGCGTTCATCCATCATGCTTGATAGCTTTTCCGCACATGATACATCCAGTCCACACAGGAATATAAACACCTGTGATATTTCGAGATAGGCTTCCGGGTGACGGTTAAGGTAGACAGAAATACTACCATCAATAAGATTCGTATTGCGGGCGATATGATAAGCAGCAAGGAATTCCTGCATGCTCAAGTGGATAAACATAAATGATGACGATGATCGCAGTGCAGAGGCAGTTCGTTGCGCCGATAAAATTCCGGATTTTAATGCAAAATCCTTGTATTCATCAATCTTCAATTTCTTTAAAGATTCTGTAATGTTGAACATTATTGAATGTTCCTTATCATTTACAAACAACAAATGAAAGGCCATTTCAGCAAGACAATTCAGTTGTTCCAAATTTGGCTGTATGTATTCAGTCCGTATGAAGCACGGAAAGGGGGGCTGTTGGAATGGACACGTGTTACTGTTGGCTTTCTTAAAAAGACTTTCCACTAAAAGGGTGTATATTTCACACTTTGAGCCTTTGAGTTCTATTCCCTCTGCATATGAACAAACAATGGCAGAGAGCATCATTGGAGATGACAGTAATTCGCCGAGCTCTTGTTTCTCTATGTACTGCTCAAATGCTGAGTATTTTAATTCAAGCTCATCCTTATCTACCAAGCAGCTCAGGATTATTCTGCTGAACTCAAACGGCTTGTTTATTCCTTCCAGATGCACGGATGTGTATCTGTCCAAATGCATAATTTTAACTACAGTCAATTTCCAAGGTCGTGTTGAAAATAACAGCACACATTGGCTCTGTTCTAGTACCAATGTCGGTAGGTTGTGATGATTTCCAGGTCCGGTCCACTCATCTAGACCATCAAGTAGTACCAAGCAACGTTCACGTTTCATGATCTCATTCAATAGTCTGTAAGCCTGCTCACGGTCTTCATGTGAGGAGTATATAGAGTCTATTATTTGCTCTTTAATCAATTTATATACGTCGAATTGTTTTACCGAATTTCTCAATGTAATATAGAAAACGAACACAAAGCTTTGCACAACGTCGACATCATTAAAGAAAAGTGAGCTGTTATCCGATGCACTAGAAACATGCGATTCTCTACACCATTCTAGGGCCAACTTTGCTAAAAATGTTGTCTTTCCAGACCCCGCCTCTCCTTGAAGAAATATTCGTGGGTTAACTTTGTCATCTTTGAAAAACACATCCTTGTACTGTGTAACATGTCTTTCTGTTTTCTTAAACACACCATTGGCCTCGCACATGTGAACAATTTTTGGCGGCATATAGACATTGCCTAACTGTTCATGTTTGTAGTCATTCAATGGGGATATGGTTACTTGATTTAAGTTGTCTCCGTAAAGCCTCTTCGTACGTCCGATCAGTTCTGAAATCAGAACGTTACTTATGCATTATACGTATAAGTTGTAGTAGAAGTAGAATTAGAAATAATAGTGACAGTAATAGTAGTATGAGTAGTAATAGTAGTAGTAGTAGTTTTTGTTGTTGTTGTTGTTGTAGAATTAGTAGTATTAGTAAAAGGAGGAGGAGTTATAGCAATTGAAGAAGAAGATGAAGAAGTAGTAGTAGTGGTTGATGTAATAGTTGTGGCAGTTGTAGTACTAGACTAGTAATAGTAGGATTAGTAATAGAAGTAGTAGAAGTAGTAGAAGTAGTAGTAGTAGTAGTAGTAATAGTAGTAGTAGTAGTAGTAATAGTAGTAGTAGTAGTAATAGTAGTAGTAGTAGTAGTAGTAGTAGTAGTAGTAGTAGAAGTGGTTGTAGTAGTATTATTAGTAGAAGTAGAGGTAGTACAAGTCATAGTAGTAGCAGTAGTAGTAGTCGTCGTAGTAGTAGTAGTAGTATAAGTAGTTGTAATAGTAGTAGTAGTGGTGGTGGTAGTAGTAGTAGAAGTAGTAGTAGTATAAGTAGTAGTTGTATTAGTATTAATAGCAGTAGTAGTAGTAGAAGTAGTAGTAGCAGCAGTAGTAGTAGTAGTAGTAGTAGTAGTAGTAGTAGTAGTAGTAGTAGTAGTAGTAGTAGTAGTATTGTAGCAGTAGTAGTAGTAGTAGTAGTAGTAGTAGTAGTAGTAGTAGTAGTAGTAGTAGTAGTAGACGAAGAAGTGGTAGTAGTAGTAGCAGCAGCAATAGTAGTAGTAGTAGTAGTAGTAGGAGTAGTAGTAGAAGTAGTAGTAGAAGTAGTAGTAGTACTAGTAGTAGTAGTAGTAGTAGTAGTAGTAGTAGTAGTAGTAGTAGTAGTAGTAGTAGTAGTAGTAGTAGTAGTAGAAGTAGTAGTAGTAGTAGTATTAGTAGTAGTAGAAGAGTAGTACTAGAAGTAGTAGTAGTAATAATAGTAGTAGTAGTAATAATAATAGTAGTAGTAGTAGTACTAGTAGTAGTAGTAGTTGTTTTAGTAGTAATAGTAATAGTGGTAGTAGTAGTAGAAGAAGAAGAAGTAGAAGTAGAAGTAGTAGTAGTTGTTGTAGTAGTAGCAGTAGTAGTAGTAGTAGTAGTAGTAGTAGTAGAAGTAGTAGTAGTAGTAATAGTAGTAGAAGTAGTAGAAGTAGTCGTAGTAGTAGTAGTAGTAGTAGTAGTAGTAGTAGTAGTAGTAGTTGTAGTAGTAGTAGTAGTAGTAGTAGTAATAGTAGTAGCAGTAGTAGTAGTAGAAGTAGTATTAGTAGTAGTAGTAGTAGTAGTAGAAGTAGTAGTAGTAGTAGTAGTAGTAGTAGTAGTAGTAGTAGTAGTAGTAGTAATTGTACTAGTAGTAGTAGTAGTAGTAGTAGTAGTAGTAGTAGTAGTTGTAGTAGTAGTAGTAGTAGTAGTAGTAGTAGTAGTAGTAGTAGTAGTAGTAGTAGTAGTAGTACAATAAGAAGAAGTAGTAGTCAGAGGAGGAGGAGTAGTAATAATACATGTAGTATAATAATAGTAGTAGTAGTAGTTTACGTAGTAGTAGTTTACGTAGTAGTAGTAGTAGTAGTAGTAGTAGTAGTAGTTTACGTAGTAGTAGTAGTAGTAGTAGTAGTAGTAGTTGTAGTAGTAGTAGTTGTAGGTAGTAGTAGTAGTAGGTAGTAGTAGTAGTACTAGCAGTTGTAGAAGAAGAAGAATTTGTAGTTGTAGTAGTAACAGTATTATTATGATTATTATTAGTATTTGTATTTTTTATTATTATTATAGATCTCACTGTTTTAAGAAAATTCATATCATTCTCATACTTATTTGTAATTTCAAAATAATGTAAAATGAACTCATTTCTTATTGATATGATTTATTTTCGACAAAGTCAAGTAAGCATACATTCATATAGGCTCTATGTGTTATTTCTAGGATTGTGTTTGTCAAATTATGCATCATGGTCACAGTGTTTGATAAGCAACGAAAGGCAAGGTATGTAACAAAACCGTAAAAGAGGCCGATTGGTATAAAAAAGGCCATTTATCTTTAAACGAATGGTTTTTTTTCGTATACCTTCGCATAATGTTTGTTGTGTCATTCTTTCATTTATTAAATATAACATTGTATTTAATCAATACCTTTTTGAACCACTATAAATTGTAAATGAAATTTAACAAGAAATGATTGTAAAAAAGTTTGTTTCTCGAACTTGTTTAACCGATTCAGAAGCAACGTTACCTTTAATCGTTCATCGCGACTCTCTTGCAAAAAATGTATACCCGTGACTTAAACAGACTGCATATAACTATGAATGTGTAAAAATATTATAAAGCGAAATTTGCAGACAAACAATCATCTCGAGGTTTAAACTATCGCTCCCTTATTAAGTATTTATAAGTCTGAATCGATTTACATTGATATTTTCATAAAGTTTAACCCCTTTCGAAATTTAATTTATTGCTTTGTTACAGCTAAGCCTCATTAAAAACTTTTATTGATAAATAATGCTTAATTGTTCTTTACAACGCATTTCTTAAAAATAAAAAAAGGTATCTTAACGAAATCAGCACAATAACTGCTCTCTCGCCATGCATTCTTTCGTCGTTGTTGAAGGCATTACTTTTCTGGCATGGCGTAAAACAAATAGCAGTAAAATTTCATGAACTAAAATATAAATATATTTTGGTGTTCATTTTAACCAATATTTACATAGTTTTACTAGCGCTTCGATCTGATACGTTCTTTAAATTAATGACAATTTTAAGGTAACATAGGTCCTGATTTAAGGTAGTACAACTGTAATGGGCAGTATTCCAAAACCCATTAAAAGTATTATTTTTATAAACTTCATACCATATGTGGTCTTCTTACAATATTTTTAGGGTGGCTTTCCATGCAAAACAAATATTCGTGATTTTTTCTGTATGATGACCCATAATTTTTTATTTTCTTCTAAATTAAATTACTTCTGGGGATAAATAAATTCAATAAACTCATATTTTTTAGCATTGTTTGTTAACAATGTTTGTATATTTAGTACATGATATGATTGTAGATGATAAAATAGTATAATACAAGACAAATGAGTGATGACAATAATGAAAACAATCTTATTGATTATGTAAGGTCCTTAAAAACTACAAGTTCAACCCGTGTATACAATTATCACCAATACCAAGTTTTCTTCTTTTTTATAAGTTGTATGTTATTTCTTTGGAATTTGGGTGTATATATTTTATCAGAGACATGTGAGCAGCTTAAATTAAAGTAAAACAACAACAACAACAATATGCCCGTGTATATTGAACAATGCACTAAAATCTAATAGGACTATAAAAATAAACAGAGGCATTTACTAATTCAGTTAGCACCTTCAATGTTCTTATTCTCTTTATACATAGTTTTAATACATTATGCAGTAATGCTAAATCTGCCAATGTGTGGATGGCGTTGGTGAGGTGGTGGGGGTGTATGCACGAGTAGGTATGAAAAGTGAAAAAACAAAACAAAGTTGTATACTAAGTATTTTTCTCTGTTAACAAAGATCTATAACATTGTAAGATTTAAATTATAATGACCCCTACCTAACAAGCTTGTATTCATTTAATAACAATGTACAAACACAAATATTAATGCAAAATTTCATAACGAAACTAAATAAGCGTATACTTATAAGTTCCTTTGACATGGACAGGGCTTTCTACACTATATCCTGCACTTAGTTACAAATACTTTAGCCCATTTGGTGAGCCTTGGCATGCATATAAAAGGCAATGTAGGGATTAAGTACAACCCTTCATTTTTCAGCTTATGAGATTGATCAGGTCACTGTTAATAAAAATAGAAACAAAACATCAAACAAAATGGATCCTACGATAACTCAAAAAGAAGTAAGGGTGCTTTGATGAAATGTGTTGCATTTATAACGGGCATTATGGAAATAATGCAGTACCATAAATAAATTCACAAATTGGAGCAACTTTTAAAGTGCTGCCACATCTGCCATAGCATCGGGACATTGTATGTTTCACCAAGCAATTGTAAAACTAAATTCACTTGCTTTAAGGACTGCTTTGGATATAATTGTCTGAATATTGATGGAGAATCGATAAAAACACAGTTATAGAAAATATCAATTGCACTTACATTTACCTAGATCGAAACAAAGATTGTTTAATCAAAACGACGACCATTTCGAACAACTAAGCACACATTTGAAAACTGTTCAAGCCAATGTATAATTCTTTCGACAGCCACTCATATTGACACTGGCAGCACAACTTATCCAATGAATGTCATTGTCCCATCAGTCAATGAAATGCCTGTAACTTGTAAAGCCTCTTTAGTTATTGGAACAGTTGGCGTGACGTATGCTGACTACCAGACTGGACTTCCACCGATGCATATGAGTAACCTGCAGGAGTTCCCTTCCTTCAACTGGAAATATAGTTGACATTACAATCAAGTAAAATATTGATATGCAATATCACATTTAGATTACAACTAAACATAACATATTGGACTTTTATTAAGTTAATAATCATACTGCTGATCTACCAGCCATAAAATGTGGTAACTGCTGATCTTCCGCCCATAAAATTTGTTTATAGAAGAACACAATCATGATGTTTTTTAGAAGATTATTGTTATTTTTTACATATTTATTTTGCTATAATTCTAGGATTGGGAACATTTCCAGCTAATTGGGCGAAGATACTTGTATTTTGAATTGGGAATGAGTAAGACATTCTGACCCTCAGGATTTGTATAAAAAGGCCTGCTAAACGATGCCTAACTTAAACTTGTGAGATTGGCGGTCAACATAGATAATTGGTTTTACACAAACTATATACATTTTACATGTATATAGTTTGATGTTTTCCATGTAATGATGATAACAATTTATTGTTACCGCTGATAACCCAAATAATAGATTCTTACGTTATTTTATTTGAGAAAGCAATCCTAGCTTATTCAGTTGCAACTTGCTCTTTCACCTCACCAGCTGGCTGTTCCATTATTTTTAAGTTGGTGTCCGATATTTTTTTAGGTTTAATGTGGACAACATATTGTTTACACGGGATGGTCCACCCAGGCTGCCCACCATTGCTAAATGCAGAAACAAATATAAGTATAGCAAAGATACAAGTAAGCAAGCTTGTCATAGACCATAATATAATCATAATAATGCCTGTAATTTACATCTTGGAACTAAATGTCTATATAAATGATTACCGTATGTATATTTTATATAAACTTTCTGGTCATATATCTGTGACCTTACCTGTTCCAAGTTTTGTGTTGACAACAAAGCATGGTATTCCACTTTTCCAGGTCCATTTTTCCTTTGTCTTAGACTGTGTGGGTTTAACCATACCAAGCATTGTTTACCAACTGGCATTTAATTTTACTACACTCTACGCACAGATACCCTCACAGTCCTTTCTGTAATTCGCCTTTTATGGACTTTAATGCCAGTGGAACATGTCCAAGTCCACATGCAGAATAATACATTAAACAATTCAGCATCACGTCGAATTCCACTTACCGCCGACCTATTTTCCACGATTCCGTCGATGAAGACGCTAGTGTGCTATCAATTTTTTGTTAAGACCCAGAATATGAATATTATAAAGACTTTTTTCTGTTTTGTTACTTCTTTTTTACTCGTTAAAAGTCTTTTTGGTTACGATTCACGATTTTTGTTTTTTATGTTGTTTCGAAAATATATTTCTTCCGGTTCATTTTTTAAACAATTTTAAAACAAAAATGTATTTTGACGTCGTAAAATATTAAACTGCGCATATCAGCGATACAATCTTTTATGGAATTATATAAAACATGTTTTTATTTAAGATTTATACTTTGTAAATAATAAACCGAACAAAACGGATATCTCACGACTTCAGTCACGGTATTTACCGACATTAGCCGATGTCAACCGATCTTACAAAACAACGCGGGAAATGATTACAGTTGTACTACCTTAATATGATACTTAAGTTAAATGAATATGTTTAGATAATTGGGGAAAGTATGTTCAAATAAGTCATTTCATTTGAATTATTGTGTGTATTGAATTATTTACAGAATTTTGGGACAACCTTCGTATGATGAAATCTGTGCTATTTTTATGGGACACAATGCGGGCACTTTCATGTAAATTTGCACTTTTTTGGCAATTATATGTTCCTAACGCATTTCACAATTTGAATTGTTCACAGCAGGGTAAATGTATGTATATTTAATGTATGCGTGATTACCTTTGCATTGCGATTGGTAATTCCTTTCATCCACCTTTGTCTTGGAATCTTGAATTTCTCTCTTTGCAACGTCAACAAGAGCAGAAAGTTCTTCTCTGCCGTCCAGTACGCTCGATTCAATGTTCTTTTTCCCTTTTATTGTGTGTGCTATCACTTCTCGCACACCTGCTTCAGTATTTGCATTGAGGACGTCACTTCCGTCCAGTACGATCGATTCAATGTCCTTTTTCCCTTTTATTGTGTTTGCTATCACTTCCCGCACACACGCCTCAGTATTTGCATTTAGAACGTCACTTCCGTCCAGTAAGGTCGATTCAATGTCATTTTTCCCTTTTATTGTGTGTGCTATCACTTCTCGCACACCTGCTTCAGTATTTGCATTGAGAACGTCACTTCCGTCCAGTACGGTCGATTCAATGTCCTCTTTCCCTTTTATTGTGTGTGCTATCACTTCCTGCACACACGCCTCAGTATTTGCATTTAAAACGTCACTTCCGTCCAGTACGGTCGATTCAATGTCCTCTTTCCCTTTTATTATGTGTGCTATCACTTCGCGGACACCTGCCTCAGTATTTGCATTAAGAACGTCACTTCCGTCCATGACGGTCGATTTCATGATTGAGGATGCTGATGTAGATGCTTTCACTCCTTGAATTGAGGATGCTGATGTAGTTGCTTTCGCTACTTGACTTGGGGATGATGATGTAATTGCTTCCACTCCTTGACTTGAGGTTGAATATTTAGTTTGTTTCGCACCTTGACTTGAAAAAGTTCCTTTCGCTCCTTGATTGGAGGATAGAGTTTTTGTTCCTATCGCTCCTTGACGTGAGAATAGAGTTGTTGTTTCTTTCGTTTCTCGTGCTGCTGATAGAGTTTTAGTTCCTTTCGCCTCTCGTGCTACTGATGAAGCTGTTGTTCCTTTCGCTCCTCGTGCTAGTGATAAAGTTGTAGTTCCTTTCGCTCCTCGTGTTGGTGATAAAATTGTAGTTCCTTTCGCTCCTCGTGCTGGTAATAAAGTTTTAGTTCCTTTCGCTCCTCGTGCTGCTGATAAAGCTGTAGTCCGTTGTGCTCCTCGTCCTGGTGACAAAGCTGTAGATCCTTTCGCAGTTTGTGCTGGTGATGAAGCTGTAGTTTCTTTCGCTCCTCGTGCTGGTGATAAAGTTGTAGTTCCTATTGCTCCTCGTGCTAGTGATAAAGTTGTAGTTCCTTTCGCTCCTCGTGATGATAATGCAGTTTTAGTTCCTTTTGCTCCTCGTGCTTCTGATGACGCTATTGTTTCTATCGCTCCTCGTGCTGGTGATAAAGTTGTAGTTCCTTTCGCTCCTCGTGCTTCTGATGAAGCTGTCGTTTCTTTCGCATCTCGATCTGATGATGCTTTATTTGATATTGCTCCTGGAAAAGTTGTAGTTGTTTTCGCTACACAACCTAAGGATGAAGCTGGGGTGGTTCGTTTCGCTCCTCGAGCGGAGGAAGAAGCTGTAGTTCCCCTCGCACCTCGAGCTGCTTTTGGTATGTTTTCCTCCATACTAAACAAATAAACACTATCATGGTAAAATTAATTCTTTCATGTTTTTGTTAATTGTTATTTGAAAACAAAACTTGAAACAACACAATCGTAACCATGGTTAAAAATTACAAAGAATACACATAAAATATTATGCGATACCTAAGGTATCTCGACATTTTGAATTCTAATTAATAAATGTATGTATGGTTTTAATGAAGCCATACACCAGTTGCTGAATAAATACACGTGGCTTATATGAAACACAACATGAAACACATTGATTGGAACATATATATTGTTCATGATAGTATCCACATGCATATCATTTGGACGAGATCGAGTGCGCTGTTACGAATGCATAATTCAAGTGTAATGTATCGCTTTTTATCGCTTATAATTTCACAAATCTATTTCTATACTTAATTAAAAGTTAGTACCGAAAGCATGAATTGTATAGTGATGGAGCAAAAAATTTTACTTCAAAAAGCTTCTGTTTTTGAATCCCAAGGAAAGAAAATTGTTTCGTCCTATTATAATGATTATACATTATTCTAAAAATTTCTTCGGCCAGTAACAAGAATTATGTTCTTTAATCTGAATTTTTTTGAAAATGTATCTTACAGTTTTGTTCGATAATTAGAGTTGAGGAATGAATATGCATGTAATACTCATTCGCCATTCATAACTACGATCACAATGAGCACATTTGAAATATTAATTATAAACTTGTTGTAGTTCTGTAAACTATTATAAACTTGTCTGTAGATGTTTGAGTGATTGCTGTGTGTTGTTTTATCAAAAGAACAATGACAATACTTCAGAGCCTTAATCCCTGGTGGAGGTGAAAGTACTACTACTATTTTGATAAGATTGTTTGTTACATGTAAAAGTGGAGGAATTGTTGATAATACAGACGTTTCGGTAAATAACTTGATTAATGCTTCACCGGTAAAGGTTATAAAATAGTCAATGAAAGGTTTTTTTCCAAAGAATCAGAACAGAAAAAATCCTATTGGTACAGAATACACATGACTACAAAGGATCACTACCTGGAACTGGCGACCTAAAAACTTCAAACTCGGAAACGTCGCCATTTATGGTCAACTATTGGACAACAGTGGAAAATACCCTTACCTACCGTAACTTCAAGTTATAACTCTTATTAAGATTTGCGTCGTGGTCACATCAGGCAATCAGGCGCTCAATGAAAAATTTGAGCGTAAGCAAAGATAACACAACCAATAATACATGCAAAAGTGCAGGTTTTTGTTTTTTTTTTTGGGGGGGGGTTAAAGTTTAATATGATCTTTTTACTAGACTCTTATGCAGAACAAAACCCTCAAACTTTGTGTATATGTCGGCGTTTCATGGATTTATAATTGTGGTAAATTTTACAGAAGTGTATTTATCAAACTGTTATTGCAGTATTAAACATGAGCATTAAAAAATAACACTTGGTGTTCCGTATGTCGCGTTATATTATAATAGCAAACCATACAAGTTCAAAGTGAACTTACGCAGCTTCACCTTTAAATACTGTTACACAATTTGTGACGTAAACCACGTGTTTATTGGAAACGTATTATCACTAGTATACTAGTATATAACAATAGTAAATATGCGATAAAGCGAATTCCTCCTTCGAAATGCCTTGATTGTTATTGTGAGTTTTAAAACAAAACTTTGGATTGTTTATGTATGATGCTGATGATGTTAACCCTTAACTACTTTTCGAGATATATTGCAATGATTGAGCTGTCGTTCGCCATTTCAGCCAAGTGCAAAACTATCGAAAATTTGGCTAAAACAATTATTATTTGCCAAGATGCTAATATCGAAGTTTGTAGTACACGTCCACCATTTCAATCCGTTTGGTTTTATTCTTGTTTCTTTACAATCGTTAGCACTTTAAAGTAGGCGTAAACCTGTCTAAAATAGAATATGAGAACTTACGTTAAGTTAATTGTAATTGAAATTAACATGATAGCTCGGCCAATCAATAATGGGCTCACTTGAAGCTGATGTTAATTAAACGCTTGAATAGGTAAAGCTATTGGGTAATTAGGCGGGGCAGACACAATTTTAAGTGGGAAAGAAATCGGCCCATTCATTTGCGTTCACTGTATACCTTGAATACACAGTTAGTATTGCCGTCTGTATCCCACATTTATTTCCGCTTAAAACAGTTGTTTTCCAAAGAGAAAAAAAGCGCGTGGAAATAAATGAATTAATTAACAGATGCTTTTTTCAAATTTCCGAAGCAAACTAACAAATGCGTTGTTCAATCAAATGAAAATGTGAAATACCGGCGCGGTTTAGTTAGCGGTTTAATTAAAGTTAAATTGCAGTTTTGTTTAAGTTACACATAGGAAGAGTAATTCATCTAGTTAACTTTACCAATGACACTAACCTGTATGTCTTTCACGTAGTCAAATTGTTTTCTCTAAGTTTAAAAAAATCATCGGGCTAGAAAAACCCTAGAAATCAAGAACGACACTAACACAGAGTATGTCAATAGTCATGGACAGTTATTATTACTTGGCTGTGCCTTTACAGTGCAAGAAAATTAAAATAAATTAATGTACTGTCGCATACGCATAAAGGTTCTTAATTTAAAATTTAAACATACTTGGTTGCAGTACATTGAAAAATGACTCATTAACGAAACATGCTATTTCTAATGGTTAAAGTTTAGAAATGAAGAAAATGTGTGATGTTGTGAAGAAGTTTTATGAATATAGCAATCGACAGAAAGGTCAATGAAATGTGATAATATGTAACATGCCATTTATCTATGTTTTTACAAAATATGTTCCGTGTGCTATGCCTGTAGTGATGTGTAATATTACCATTAATGTTGTGATTCCTTGTATTACATAAATGATGGTTTTACTTTGTCATGTACCATTATCATGATTTTATCCTATAAATAAATGATTTTATAGAACAAATACGACTCATAAAGAAAAGATAAGGTTTTCTCCACGGCTATCTTTAGATCAGCTTTCTTCCACACTTATTTTAAGAACATTACGAAGGGACTAGGTTTTTTTGGGCCTTTCACCCCTGATTGCGTCATTTAAGTCATGGGGTACGCAGTCGTTTAACGAGTTTACGAGTGTGTGTGTTTACGATTGATTATTATAATATTATGAATGTGAAAAACACAGTGTTTGGATATAAAACTGGAATGAAACTGGTGAGACTGCATTTTCGATTTAGTTAAAATGTCGAATGTACTCGAATAACGCGATGTTTTGTTGAACGATTGATGGATTAAATTTTAGAAAAGTGTCAGTGAATTGTTCTTTAACTTTTCAAAGGAAATCGATGTCGAATTAAAATGGTGATTTCTTTGATGGTTTATTCGTTCCTTTCTCAGTCGATCAAAGAAAGTCTATCCACAAAGATTTGCCTGCTTACATCCAGTGCTTAAAATGGAAAAGATAGATGGCGATGAAGAAATTTGTCTAGAATTTTAACTCGTCATGGAAGCAAATTAAACATTACGAAAATAAACATGGACGTGGTTATTATACAACTTCGGTGAGTAGAACGATACTTTTATGTAAGAAAGTATAAAGTGTGTAAAAAGAAGAGTTGTTTAAAAACTAAAATTAACAATATCGGCGGGAATAAATGCTGAATCATGCTTCACGTAGCCACGGTATGTGTCTACACAGTTTGTAAATTTCAAAATGGCGGGAGCCTTGTTTGGTTTTTGGTTTATTACCGTGGTGAAACAAGAATTGTAGTTTGAACACAACCGTCTGTGTTCTACTTGAGTGTGTTACATTTGGAACGCTGATTAAATTTGAATCGAGGCGTATAGCGATATTTTGTCTCGTTACTTTTCTTTTGCGTGGAATTCTTAAGGACTATTTCGATTTCAGTAAACAGGAAAGATCACAATAAATATTACTACGCAATGTAAGATTCAGTTAATTTAATATGTTTTTGCTTTTATTTTAAGGAATAAATTAAATAAAAAAATATTGTAGGATAAATAGAATACTATGTTAGTGTGATTGTGTACGTAAATTTATTCCACTCGTCTCAGAAAGGCTTACAAGGCTCGGCAAGCCTCGCCATGTAAACCTTTCTTCACTCGTGGGATAAATTAAAGTACACAATCACACTAACATAGTATTCTCTATTTACTATATTGACAACTGTATGTTGAATTATGATAAGTGATTGTGTGAGCTTTGTTTTAATTAAAAAACAATACATAATTGCAATTATTTACATTTTCTTTCTATGACCAATTATCGCATGTCGACAGATGCAAACTTTTTCGCTACAAGTAAATTTATGTTCAGTGTGAGCCCTGTATACTGGTCAACGCTTAAAATAAAATATTAATTGAAGTAGCAAATAATTTAACTACGGTTTCCGTTCTTAACCTGAAGTTAACAATATCATATTCACAATGTTTAAAAGACTTCAATTAAATAGTGGCACAATGAAAACAATTCCACTATTATTATGATATATAAATAACATACCTGCGGTCAATCTACTCTTGCATGAATACTTTACTATAGATACCCGGCCGGCACCCACTATTGAATGAAGAGCGCTCGATTGAATGCCGACTTATATTGAAACCGTGTAATAGGAGAACGCATGGCTTTTTAAACGTATATTTGATAAATGCATTCAAATGATACGACTGAATGGGTCTTTTTAACGTGCCGTTCACATCTGTGAAGTCTTTGTTCAAAACCAATCTAATACTTTTAGACAATTCTGTGGTTTTTGAAAATTAGTTTGACTTAACTGCAGTGTCACTTACTGAATCAGTTTTACGCAGGCGTTTTAACCATATCGTAGTCTTTATTTCAACTCCTTATTTAGTAACTGTAATGCGTTGGATGACATTACATTTTAATTCATCATGATTAAGTGTTTAAACTGAAAACGATGATATGAATTATATGCCAAAAGTTAATTTATTTCAATATGGAATTTTAACATCAACGCTTATTGAGGAACCAATATCTTATTGTTTCTTCTAAGGATAGGCTTATATAACTAAATAAAAAATCTACAACAGCAGCAACGTAAATGAACAATAAAAGAAGTACTCTAGTACCTCAAACGAGTATACACTACATTTCATGATATAGTCCATTATATTTGTTTCAACCATGGTGTGAAGTAACAACAATAGGATTATGTTTTCATTCAATGATAGAGAAGACTATATTTGTTTAAAACATTCTTTGAAGTAACACCATCTGTATTAGGTTGTCATTTACTGTTAAAATAGACTATATTTTTTTAAACAATTGTTTGAAATAATACCATCCGGAATAAATTGACTTTTAAATCATAGATAAGACTATATTTGTTTAAACCATTGTTTGAAGTAATAGCATCTGATTAGATGGTCATTCAATGATAGAGTATAGTATATTTGTTTAAACCATGGTTTGAAGCAATAGCGTCCAGATAAGGTTGTCATTCTATGATGGCGAAAACTATATTTATTGAAACTATATTTTTAGGAACAACGGTCGGATTGTGTTATCATTCATTAATACAGTAGACTATATAAAGTTTCTCCATGGTTTAAATTAAAAGCTTCCAGATAAGGTGGTCATTCAATTATAGAGTAGACTTTGTTTAACAATAATTTGATGTCATTACATCCTAATTTGGGGTTTTACCACTGTTGTAAGATATCCGTCATTGTTGCTTGCAATTTGTACGATGTGCAAGAGCATGGTATTCTGTAACGAATACTTATTTATGTGATATGCCAATGATTTAAAATTTAGAATCGGCTAAAATAATACTATTTTTATTCTGAAAGCATTTGAAGGTGTGCCTTTTTACAGGACATATAACTATTAAAAAATTCAACATTTTGAATTGTTGCTTGATCTAAACAACAGTTCTGATTATAATGTGTGACTGGGTAAAGTAAGTTCTGCTGTTGTAAAGTATCAAATGTCGAACTTTTACATTATTTTCTATAGTTATTTTAGTTGTCAATGTTAATCCATTAACGTTATACGTGGATATATGTGCGATTGTGTGCGTCGAAAGCTTTGAATACTTATGAAGCGAACCGTTGGCTATTTATCAAAACCGCACGCTTTTGTAACATAAATATCGGTTATTATATTAAAGGTGTATTTACCTTGTTATGGAGAAATATCGATACACATCAACACAATTAATTGAAATTCTAAGTTTTAAAATAAATCGGAAAGTACTCAAATCAATGATTTAACAATTTAATACAATACGTTAAAGATAATATTAACTGAACAGCGGCATGAATTCTACTTACCATAAACACGAATACACAAGTAAAAGGTAACTATGCATGTATATATAATATACAAAGTAGACGATAATCATATCATACTTCCGGCACATGCACGTATTGCAAACAACCAGGAGAATAAGAATAAACGTATAGTTTATTAATCTGCAGTATGCGTTGTGCACGTATTATATATCCCACAGGATTTATTTTCTATAGTACACTGAAAACAGTAATTTCCGTCTCTCTTGTGTTCAAATAAATATATAAATGTTATTTAAAAATCAATCAAATCAAATATAATTGATGTTGTTAAAACTGTGATCAAACATGAACAATATAACAACACTACCTGTTGTCATTTCTTAGTACATTTACACAATAGCAGGTAAATTAATAAAACGAACGATGGTTTAATATTTTATTAGTGATATATCTATTTCAAAGAATCAAAATATCTACAATAGGGTTTACATTTAATATGCTTACTTTTAGAAGTCGAGAAATTGAATTGAGTAATTGAGAAGTGAATGAAATTTGCTTATATTTGATATATGTTGTTAAAATGTGTTTCAAGTGAAATGCATTAAGTGATGGGGATTATTACTAAAATAAGGGTGCGTGAGTGCGTCCATGTATTAACTAAATTATTGTGTGTACTTTGCCATGTACCATGGTAATTATGTGTTATATTCGTATCTGTTGGTTATAATATGATATGTGATAAAATGAGCTTTGTTTTCATTAAATGAAATAAAACGATGAAATTATAAATATTATTTTAGAATACCAACCGACACACGAAAACAATTTTCTTAAAAAATGCTGTCCCAGTGTACACTTCTACACAAGGTATCGATAACCATACATAATTCATTGAAAATAGCTTTTTATACATAAATGTGTTTTGCTTAGGAAGTTAATATTCATAACCATACTACACAGATTATAGATCATAGTGTGTAAGCCTGCATATGATAAGAATGCTTACATAAATAGAATCCGATTAAACACAAGTTTCATATAATAACAATTAATAAATAAGGTAACATACCCGCGCATGATCTACCCCTTTCTGAATACATATCGATACAAACCGGGCTGTCAACAACAATTGAATGCAATCCGCAACCGGGCGATAGTCGAGTTATACAGGTAATGTAAAAGGATAGCGCAAGGCTTATGTTCTTAATATTTGAAATGTGCTTTTACATAATACAAATAATTGAGTCGGTTGAAACTGTCCGTACAAATTTGCAAAGCAATTGTTCTTAACAAAGCCAATTCGTTGGAGCCGTTCTATGGTATGCGGTAAATATAAAAGTTTAACTAAAGAGTAAATAGCTGTTGCCGTACTAAGTAGGCCTTTTACCATATCGCACCTTTCATAACAAAGTTGTATGGAGTGTGATGACTTGATAGTATTTGATATCATGCTATTCATGTTCCTATAGTTCAAAGTATGTTTCTTTAAGTAAAAACGATAAAGTTAATTATATGCGACAAAATAAAGTATTTCAATATTACTTGTACACCTCAAGACTTAGAGTGGAACCACTATTGAATTGTAACTATCCATATACGAAATACCAATATACAGCTACAACAACTGCATGTTCATGACACAATTACATAATAAATACAGTTCTCCAAACATGAATTAGATATATATTGACAATATTGGTTCGAATGCTACCAGAAAAAGCATACGGCTCTGTTAAAATAAACTATTATTTGCAAGTTGTAAATGTTTTTTAAATGTATTTGAGCAGGAAAAGTAGTTCTTAAATTTAGAAAGTCTCTGGGTAGTTAGTTGTCGTTGAACTTGTCATTTTTGTGTGGTGATCATTAACTATGATCTATTTTATTCTTGGTTGGGTGAAAACACATGTTTACGAATATTTGTACAATATTATATACAGTATTTGGTGTTTCATTAATATGATTTATGTATTTAACCATTAAAGTCAAGCTATCATTCCAACTGTAATTGATTTTGTGACATAAGACAATTGTTTTATTCTCTCGCGAAATAATCGATTACTAAGAAGCTACGCTTTAATTACCTCTTCCTTTTAATTTGGTCGCTTTCGCGGGCTTTGGTTTAAATATAATCATAATTGATTTATAAGCCCACAGGGAATTTAAAATGATTGGACTAATTTGATTTAATTGTAGTGTTATAATAAGTGCCGGCACTCTCGCGTGGGAACGAAGATTGTGACCGATTCATAGACAGGCGTCTAGAAAGCTGGAATAAATTATCGAGAAAATTCGTTTCACACACCAAAACATACTCAATACCATTCTTATTCGAATAGCATAATTTCTAGTTAGATATACGGAATAATGAGTACTGAAAATTTTGCAACGACTTCTTTCCACATCATATCATAAACCAACGCTATGAATTGAATATAAACATTTTATCATGATAATTATAAAAAATGGAACAGAGCTATTCTATATATTTTGCTAATACAATACAAAACAGTTTTATTTAAACTTCCTCAGTGTACTGGAAAACTGAAAACTTAATATCTGACTAAACATCCTATATGTATCGTGACCAAAACAAAAGGAATGAAAACGAGGTAACTGCTGACAAACCACCTAGTTCAACAGTGAGGCTATCATAACCACTAGCAGTTAAAGGTTACTACTATTCCCCGACATATTTCACGTTATCTAGAACAGTGATCCACAAGTGTATCTTGTCACTCGAACCTAGCAGTTCAAAACGTACCATTGGTCAACATGGTTTACATTCAATTTAAATTGATAAATCGTTGTACATTTATGACTTTCCACAGGCGAGACATAATTCTATGCATGTTAGCTTTGATAGCAGAGTTCAAGAATACCAGTACAGAATACCAGTGCACCATGACCAATTTCACCACAGAGGTAAGAAGTTGAACGACTGATTCTGGAAGGTTTAACTTGCACTATTCGTTTCATAATGTAAATTTAGTACACAATGGATCTGTATTTGACATTTTATCCGAACTCAGCACATATCCGATCACTGCACACGAATACATATACATTAAGAACTGTCAAAACAATATTGGGCCACAGAGGCAACATTGTTTAATTTACAATTTGGGAGAGCAAATGCTAAATAATAATAGTAATCAAAAAGCTAATTGATACAGCTTATTTCAATTCACTCATGTATTTTGGATATGATTCTTTATTAAGCAAAAAATTCGCGTTGACGCGTATGTGAGGGTTTAACAATCAACGTTGTATTTTCTTTCTATGATCAAGTATGACTTTCAAAGTAGCGATGTGATTAGCCTAGTTTTTGCCATTTCGAAATTCATTAATAACACACACTTCATTTGTATAAAACAACTATTGCTATATGACCTTTTCTTTTTACTATACTCTCGACCTTGACGATATTCATAACTGTAATAAGCCGACTCGTATAAATAAACATATGTTACAAATAACTAGTAGAATGATCATCTTCAAAAAATAGTGAAGTTATGGAACATACAATACCCTTTTGAGCTATAATAGTGTTTAAACGACCTTAAACTGATTTTTACCTTTATCTTTAAAGCAGCTTGCTTTGTGTGTAAAACGCATACTCGAACATAGGTTATATGTTTAAGTTATTTGAAAATCTGTATTTGTATATTTAAATTGTTAGAGGCGGCCTTCCAAAATTTTGACATATACGTTCTGTATTTTGACATTAGACATCTAAGTATGACATTGACCTCGAAGTCATGTCTTGCATATGACAAAAATATAGGTGAACTGTTGTTTTTTAACTCTGTAAGGCATCGATGTAAGTTACAGGCTGAGAAAGTTTCAGGATGGAAAGACATGCAGACAAACGTATGGGTCAAATTATGAGAAAAAGTAATATTATATATCTTCAACATTTACTCCGAATAGAGTTATACTTTTGATTCTTGTAATGGAAAATTCCCATCGAATCAGTTTTTATGAATGGCAGTGTAAATGATAATGCAAAACCAGATTTTAAATTAAATCAAACCTGAATCAAAATACATATGCTAGCAAATACAGATTGCTCTAAACCAAGCTAAGCATTTATGTTTCATCTGTTAGTCAGATCAGACATGTACCTTGGATTGAGAATATGCTACGCACTGTTAAGTATCCCACACAATTGTTAACGCGATGAAATGATAGAAGTTAACACTCATTAAGGGAAGTTATTTTACTTGATTTCTTAAGAGACACATACAGCCACAGGAAATTTATATATCTTGAAAAGGACTTGTCATATTCTTAAAAAAGAAAGGTTGTAACGTTATGTTTGTCAAATTTCATAAGATATAGATCAGAACGTCTTTATATAATTTTACAAATTTACATACAATTTACAATCTGATATGTATGTTACAATAAATACGAAACATATTTAACTTATAACATAGCTTAGAAATAAGGACAAGGTTTAAAGTATGCACTTATTTTGTAACTTTTCTGTAAGACGTTGATCAAGTTAAGAGTGTGTATTGCATACACTATGTCCTTGATTGTGCACATTCAGTGCTTTTTATCCGGAACTTGGACATGAAAAAGTGTACGCTTCAAACAGGGTAATAAAGAGTAATGCCTATTTGTAAAGAATAAGTATTATGGTTTGCGCAAACAATATAGTGAGCTAAGGCAAAGTATATCACTTATCACTTCTACTATTGGTTTCATAAAAATCAAAACTCGGTGTTTAATTGGTTAAATACTTAATGTTACAATTATGAGGTATACGTTTTTGTAAATAAATGTGGCATTGTCGTGTAAAAAGCACGCATTCGTGTAACGATTTTGTGAAATATAGTCATGATCTGCCAAATGATCACATTTTCAGACTCAAATTAATTACACATCGTTAATTCGATTAAATACTTCACATTGTTTCTGAGGAGGAAGACGCAGTTTGTAGTACCGATTGGGTAGAAAGAATGCTGGGATACCAAATTGACCGAAACAGAAAAATAGTAAAAAATCGTGCACGCTCTATAAACAGCTTAAAACCGCTTAAACTTATTTATCGAAATACTCATGCTTGTTGAGACCCTTTCGAGTATCGCTTCCTTGTTTAACGGCTGATGAAGATCCGCGAAGTTATTTTAATTGTGTTACGCCGACTATTAAATCATACCCTTAATTTATTCAACTACTAAGTATGTTTACGATTTTATGTGCGTTTTAAAGTCAATAGGTTCGGCATTAAGCTCACCTCAAATTATTATATATCAACAACACGTACTCAATATATTTTTTAAGGAGATTATGCGATTTGTATATGTGTAAAATTGTAGTATATTGATAAAAATATGTTACAATAACACAACATAGGCAAGTACAATTATACAGCAAAGACAAATTAGCGCCCCGAGCCGATTGTGACGAAGATAGTTCGTACATATTTTCTTACATTAACCGATGCATACGTCTTTTTATAAGGATAATAGTTAGTGTTCGAGTGTCGTATGAATATATATCGTCGCAGGAAATTAAAATGATCCGTAAAACTAAATTTAGATTCACATAATTCATGTATGATGTACAGACATTTTCGATTTCAGAATTAAATATCTGGCTTATTTCGCTTATTTTGACACATGCTCTTCTTAACTTTTATATTAATTCATATTGAAATATATGTATAATATGATTTTTATACATTTTATATAAATTCAAAAATATCTGACAAATTCTTATGATCTCCCTTTAATATATATATCATATATTCAAACGCAACGACATCTCCAGGTTTAACCTATCGTCTTCAAGTTCAATAATTTATATAGACGACAGTTTTGCAAATATTTTACAGTTCGTTCTCATTGAGGCGCAATGAAACTTTGTCTGAAATTAGCACACGAATATATCTTAATTCCTGCCTGCATTTAAGTTAACAACATGTAGTCATGTAACTGTGTCTGACTTTTCATTTGGGCTGCATTATTGACATTTTAAATGAGCAATCGCTTGTTATATTGGGAAACACCATTTCTATTGAGAACATAAAGCCTTTAAAAGGAATCCGTAGTAATCCGAATGGCGTATTGTAAGTATGTTTTACAACATAAGTTTCGATGTAACAATGAACCGCTAATATTTTTTTTTAAATAAGACATATTTTCAATTGCATTCTCTTATTTTACCTTCAATCACGATTACAGACTTTGAACTGTTTTCATCGGTTCTTGTGTGTACATGTTGGCTTGTAACCTATGAAAAGTCTTTTTTCAGTGCAATATTATGTGTTTCTATTATTTTGATATAAACATACACGCTTGATTTATCAGTCAACATTCCATCAAACAATGTCTGGTACTTCTGCTAAGGTATTTAACAATGAACTCATTTGGGGAAAGGTTATAATTATAAAATCGTTCGTATAAGGGACATAAGGGATTATTAATGGATGCTGAATAAGATTTATGTCTAGACATAGTGTACAGGTGGGATTTCAAACACATCACTATATACATGTTTTTGTTACACGAATTTCAGACCCGCAGGCCTGTTTCGTGTGCACTGCATGCTGTCTACGCATAATGATCACAATTTGAATTTTAATTTGATATGAATGTCACTCTAATACTGAATTAGAGAGCAGGTTAATCAATGCGATATACCATCATAGTTATTATATAATGTTAAACTATTTGAAGCAACACATATTTGTCTTATCTTTACGTTTGATATTGAATTATGTTAATGTGATGTTCAATATTATGATGACTTAATTACCTTATTTGACATCTGATCTTGAATTATGACCTTGATCTTAGACCTAGTAAGTTGGGTTTTGATTATGGCAACCTGTCTGATCACTCACATAAAAATTACAAACGAGTAATCTAGTTGTTAACCCTAGTTGCAACGTGTCGAATAAGGCCGATATATCATTTAGATTTTGGCCTTACGTGAACCCGCATTGAAACTGGGTCGATATATAATTAGAACAAATATTATTACCAAATTTAATGAAGAGTGTGAAGTAGATGTAGTATAGTGATTGACACCATGTGACCGAGTTTTAAAGTAAGCACATTGTTTTGACCGAGTTTCACGAAGATATGTGGATCAATGGTGCCTCTTGATGTTCATATGATATGTATTTAATTTGACCATGCGCTTGACCACGCACAACCAAGTTTCAAACTCGATCGAGATATCACTTGTACAAATATTCCAACCAAGTTGAAAGACAATTTAAAAATACAGTTGAACTCAATAGTGTTGAAAGCTGTTTCTTTAAGTGTACTTAGTGACACGTGTTTTACCCCATGAACCCAGTTTTAAAGGGATCTTTTCACGGTTTGGCAAATTGACAAAATAGAAAAAAGTTGTTTCAGATTCACAAATTTTCGTTTTAGTTATGATATTTGTGAGAAAACACTATTACTGAACATTTACCATAGTCCAATATAGCCATTATATGTATCTTTTGACGATTTGAAAACCTAAAAATTATAAAGCGTTGCAACGCGAAACGATTGAATAATTTGGAGAGTTCTGTTGTTGTCGTTTAAATTTACGAAACTACAGAGATTGCTTATATAAGGTATAAAATACTTACACAGTGCATACTCGGCGGAATAGTCGAGAGGGTTAATACGTTTTTACTTCAGACTAATTCCAGGACTCCGGGGGTCACTGGTTCGAGCCCTGGTACCGGCTACTTTTTTTTCCTTTATTTAATTTTATTCTTGATTTTTTACTGCAGCTTTTAAGATCCAATGTTTACATTTATCAATATAAAGCATTTAATGACAAACTTCAAAATATGCCAAAATCTGTGAAAAGGCCCCTTTAAGCTGCTTTACAGCGAACAGTAAATGAATCTTTCCGACGACACACTTGCAAAATCGTTACAGAACTAGTTCATATAAGACACATATATTATCATTGAAGCAAAATTTAATATATATTATAGCGTGTTCGGTTTCCGTAACACATACATCTAAACTAAGTGATATACGAATTAAGAACCCGAAAAAGAACATTTTAACAAAACATATCAGTGCAAATATATATTATGAAAAGGAAATTTGTACTGTACTTATAGAGCACGCTAGACAGGAAACGAAATTACCACCTTTAACTTTACATTGTGCAATAGTGATCGTCCACACTCATTAGTGTCTTCAAGGTGAATGTTTACAATCAATCCAGTTACCAAGGTGGAAAAGCGAGCCGTACATTATTGGTATGGTATACTTTCTTCGTGGATAACCTTGTGTACAGCGTTTGCCTCATATCAAATTACGAACTTCGATAAGTGTTAACTTTAAGACATTGTTAAACAATAGTGTTTAGAAATTGTGAAAGAAAATGGAGTTTACGCATGTCGCTGTTATTGTTAGAACAAGTGTTTGCGTATGCAATGCAAACCGTTTTTGGGGTGTTGTGGGGTTAATATTACCTTTATGGTAATTTTCGTTCAGAGCCAGCTTATTTTATTCGAAGCCACATTTTTTTAGAAAAAAATGAAGCATTGACGTATTAAAAAAATGCTTCGGATTTACTTTTTTCATTTATACATGTGAATTTTAATAGGCAGACAATACATCATTCTGACCATTATTTCGATCTTTTAAATCTTGTTTTAAAGGACGGACGTGGAGTCAGACGGACCGATTGTTTAACTTGAAGTGCTCTATTGTGAAACACCCGTTACTATTCGTGTAAAATACGACATTTGGTTATTTATTAAACACAACTTATTAAGGTCATACGAATAGTTTATGTTCGGAACTATTTGCCAACTGTCTATATTTGCTTTTTAACAAAAGGTGCATATACGAATGTTCTTAAATCTTTAGATTATTAATTACAATTCATGTAAGGTAAACATAAATAGTATTGTCAGTATACACATATTCTTAAAACGCCATTGCACATAACAGTAGTTGTTTGTACCGTGGGAGAAGCGGACATTGGCTAATTAGTTCAGATATGAATAGGGTCTTTTGAATATATATATATCGCATACATATTGTTCACCGAGCTAGAATTGGCTCATCCTAGGTTTATGTCATGCTTACCAGTAATTGGTAATCGTGCGTTATTGTATGTTTGCATGTTTGGAACGAATGATTTGCAACGTCTGACAAAGATGTTAAAACATTCTACTATGTTTATAATTGGAATCAAAACAAAATATCTTCGAAACAGATATGGATATTTGAAACTCTATTTGCAACGAACAGCGCTATGTGTGGAAACATTTTAAACAAACATGCAAATGAAACAAAAAAAGTCACAATAACGCAACATTTCTGTGTGATGTTTAAAAGAATGTGTCCACATTGAGCACCACACAAGCGTTAATATTGGTGTTGGGTAGCGACTACGATAAAGGCACGGTTGATTTATGCAATTAATTATTGAAGGCATTGAACCTTAAATGTACCAGTATTGTGCATTGCAAAATATCAAACTTGCTGTAAAGTATGTCATTAAGTATACGTAATTAAAATAGTGTGCACAACTATTTCATGTAGTTTGTTCTGCATTGTCTTATTCAATTAGAAATAGAAAGCATGCTGACATATTTTGATAAAAAATAAAATATAAACTAATACATTTGTTTTTAAAAACCCGATTTTTCTATACACAATTTCCAGCACCAAAAACTCTTACTGGAATGGTCAGACGTATACAAGTATGCCTTGATTCATTGAATGTTAACATGTTCAAATATATGTGTTTGTTTTCAAAATCATGTTCAAGGTTTTTTTAATATTTAATTTAGTTAGGGATAATTTATGTATGCGCGCATAACCTGGTCAAGATGTGTGCACACACAAGAATTTCCATAATTAAAACGCAGTATCATACGAGGTAGTACTGTATTTACAAATGCCCTATCCGAACTTGTTTGTTTTTTAGTATAAAACACGGTATCATTCATACACCCCATGAGCGATGTTCTCTTGTGATCTACATATTAACAATTCATCTATTCTAGTTTAAATACAGCAAAACTGTCCTGAAATTTTAGTTATACATTTATGAACTAAATATCACACTGTGAATTATATAGACGTGCTAAATAATGAATGCGTAACCAAAATATGACAATAAAAATATCTATTAAATGCAAAATACTTCTTTATTATGTGTTTAACCTTTTACCTCTTACATACGTATTTATACGCATATGTAGTCCCTTTGAAAGTTAAATTTAATTGAAAACCTTTCTAACTAGATTCACGTTTTAAAGTCTTCATTATCAAGCCTTAGATAATGATGAGCAGCAAACAGCCTTAAACCTTAACAAACTGTGAGTTACTTACATACTGTTCTGGTTTTATGTTGCTTGCACATAGCCATTTCACATTTTCATCTGAGTGGAAAAGGGTTAAATGAACACTCATGTAAATTTCGCAATAACAAGTAAAAACAAGATTTGTTTGTGAAACACTATGTCCTCCCATATATTTGACCTTTGACCTTCACGGATGACCTTGACCTTGACCTTTCACCACTCACAATGTGGAGCTCTATGAGATGCACATGCATGGCAAATATCAAGTTGTTATCGTCAATATTGCAAAACAGCTACCATGTCCCTCATCGGTAAAAAGTGTAGTTCATTTCAGTAAACGTGTTTTGACACAAATATGATAAAATATGTTAATATGAATATGTTAAACATAGTAATCTAGCCATGCTGTATCCAAATGATGTAGTAGACTAATGATGTGCTGCTTAAAAGCCGACACCTGCATTGTAGAGATGCCAGTGAATCACTTGTATAATACAATTCAAGGTGTTTAATTACAAGCGTAAGCAATTTAAACAGTGAGCGAAAACCGGACTACACCAGAATAAGCTGACTTACTTAACTTCATTGTTATTCAAGTTCACAAAATAGCTGACTCAATCAATATAAAGCTTGCTTACACCTCGTATAACGTTGTAAGAATGGGTCGAGCTATCGGGTAATAATGCAGAATTGACCACATTTGAAGCATGAATGACGTCGGTTCCTTCGTACGCACTTTATAACTCTTGAACACAAACATAATGTTGTCGTCTGCCTATTAAATATCAATCGGTTTCAAAAGTCGTATAAAGCAGAAGCGTGACAATGAATTATTTATTTAAACCCTGATTATGTGTAACCTTTATATCGATGATAGCATACATCCTTAGACAACTGAAAGCGGCGCAATGCAATCAAACTGAATATATAAATTATTAAATATATTAATTACAACGCGTTTTAATTTCAATATGAGTATAATCAAAGTGTCTAATTTATTCGACATATGAAGAGTAGTTTATCATTCCTGCTTACTATAGGAATGCCACTAACCTACGTGTCTTTGAAGTCATAAAATGGCTTCTTTAAGGTAAAGAGTCCTGTTGACCAAATAGACAAACCTTAAATCACAAAACACTATCGTCATTGTCATTCACATTAAAGTTAAATAATAACATAGCTCATTATGTGATAGTTTATAAACCTTCAACTAAAAACTATTTGTTTTACCGAAATAGTGTCACAATAAAATACATTTGCCCTATTATGATGATGATGATTATTATTATTATTTATAATTTGTAATTTATTATTATTATTATTATTATTATTATTTTACTATTATTTTTATTGTTTTTATTATTAAAGATAAATAAATAAAAACACACCTGAGCACATTTCGATATATACCCGACAACCACTATTGAATGAAGTGCGCCGAATTGAATGCCGAGTTAATTTGAAGCCGTGTAATAAGAGAACGCATGGTTTTAGAAATATATAATGGAAAAATGTCTTCAAATGATACGAATGATTGGCTCTTTCTAAACTTTCCGTTCAAATTTATAAAGACTTTGTTCAAAATATATACTGTCAGATGAGTCTTTGGTATTCGATAATTATTTTGGCTCTAATGAAGCGGCACTAGCTGAAGCAGTATTCAACAGTCGTTTTCCCAATATCGCTAATATATGAGGTGAATGACTTGACATTCAATGTCATCATGATGTCATTTTCCTATGGTATCAAATATGGGTTTCAGTTGAAAAGGATAATATGAATAATATGCCAAAAACTTTTTTCAATATAGATTTTTCACATCAAAGCTTATTGAGAAATCAATATCATATCAAATGACTTTCTCATATACTAAATATACAACAATAATTGCAACAACTCAATTTACAAAAAAAACATTTAAAAGCACACTAACATAAGTAATAAAATAATCCAAACAAATGCAGACAAATACATACAATCATAGTGTAGACTCTAATTTTTTATACTTTGGTTAAAAGTAATAGTATGCGGATTGGGTTCTAATTCAATATTAGTGTAGACGAGTCTTGCTTAAAATATGCTTTCAAGAAACAGCATCCGGAAAAGGTTGTTAACTACTACAATATTAAGCTATTAACACTTGGAAGTTGTCCGTCTTAAGTGTTTGCAATGTGTTTTTAACGTAATGACGATTGCATTTTATTAGTTAACGATTACCATTTTAAAATAAATATCAATGTAATATATTTTATACAGTTTCTTTTTTTGTTTCTTATGAATTTTAAACCGTCTAAAATAATTTCATTTTCAATATAAAAAAGTTGAATATGCGTCTTCGAATGGGACATACAACTATTTAAACAATATGGTAATGTGAATTGTTTACAATACAACACTGGTGTTTTATAAGTAATGAAAGTAAGGTCTTAATTTCATTCAAAAATGCTGCTAAAATTGTTTTAGTGTGTGCATTACTTACGCTTATTTTTTTTTTCGTCAAATTATTACGTTTTGTTTTTATTTTTCATGTTAAACCAGCAACAGTGTCCGGTTACACAGCTTTTACATTTATAGACGCGTTAATCTTTACGAATTGCATTTAAAGCTGTGAATACCAATGGAGCGAATCGTGTGCTATTGAACATGAAAGTCGCTTTTGTAAAATAAAATCGGTCAATATTATCAAGGTCTATTTACCTGTTATGGAGAAATATTGATACAGATTGACAAGAGTATGTGGAAAACTAAGTTAAACAGTAAATCGGAAAATACGCTTAACATAATTAACCAATCCAATACACGTTAAAGGAAATATTAACTCAACAGTTTAAGCGGTATGTTTTATAACATTAAATTGTGCTTGCCATGAAAGGGAGTGGGTTAAAATTTGACAATAATTCATTTAAATATAAAAAACCATGTGGATGATAATCATATCATACTTCTGACACATACACATTAAGTTCACAATCCCGATTACAAGAGTAAGCTTGTTTGCTATTAATGTGCATTATGCGTTATAATTCCATTTATGTAACATACGAAATCAAATGTTTATAACGCACTTCATAAATTGCCGTCCTCCCTCAAAATTTAAAGAACAGTAATGTCATTTAAAAAACTTATCGAGCAAATCAACCGATATCTCGTGTACCAAATGTGCTAAAACAGATTAAATATAACTCAACTACCCGTTGTCATTTCTGATAACATGTTTACAATAGCCAGTGTATTGATACAACGAAGTATATGTGATATATAGTCAGGAATGTATTTCAAAGTCTCCATAATTTCTACAACATGATATACATTAAATATGCTTACTTAACTAAGCTCAAATGACGCCGTCGCTTTAAACAAACGCAAACAAAGCTAACGGGCTTTCAAAAGAGAAGCAGACTTGTGCATATGTTTTCATTTATGATCCATCAATAAGCGTTGTACACAGGAGATATATGGAAATAAACTTGACAAATCAACGGATGAATTTTATCTCAAGATTTGTTAGAATAATTCGCATAGTTAAACCTGAAGAGGCAAATCTAACAAAACATGTTCAAAAGATGCATGGTCTCGTGATTTCATGAATATAATTATAAAGTTACACTCAAAGTTTGAGTACGCGTATATATCTAAGGAAAATATTTACATCGCCAATTGGCTATATACGTTACCAAAATTGCACTTGCAGTTAACATTATTCCATGTACGTTGTATTGAAATCAACCCAAAAGAAAGTCTACTATTTGTATTACGGCGCCCGAGTAAATGTCGGGATGACAACGACCAAATGTGTTTAACATTCAAAGAAGCCATGCTCATGTTTTATCGCTAAATGGAAAAAAATTGATAATATCACGATATACTTTATGATATACTTAAGTGTACTTAATCCATTGAAATACCGAATTTCACGTGAAAATGACTTCTGAAACTCATTTATCTCTTTCCAGTAGTATTAGATTACTGAATCGTAGGGATAAGATCATTAACGTCAATTATTTGTTTTCTTCGTATGCTGTATAGCGGGACTTTACTGTTCATAAAATGATCATATCGATATGCGATGAATCTCTGCCAAATTAACATGACATTCATTATAATTGTATTGTGAAAATACGATACAAACTTATTATTCTTTAAAGTTGGAACTATGTCTTTCAAATTTATACATTATTTAGCATATCCACATTAGGGCACAGTTAGTGACTACTTACATTTTAAATACAGTTACGCGGTACCACTTTGCGAGTCTCTAGTTATTATGTTTTTTAACTATGCCTAACCAACTACAATCTTTTACGCGAATATATAAAACATACGGGGATCATTTTATGTTTTCCTTAGACGACGACGTTACCCGTATTACTAAAGTTAATTCACGCACAAAAAACAGAGCGCTAAAGCATTGCAGTTATTTGCTTTTGTGTAAGCCTTATAACTCTTTGAACATGTAAACGAAAGTATCTAAATTTGTTGATTTTCAATTTATAGTGTCATTTAAAAACCGATATTATTACTATTAAATTGCTTACACTTTACTCATAAGGACTCTTCTTATCAAAAGAACATGATTATATATCGATTGAAATTGAAGCAGTAGTTAGATATGGAAAGATTTTCATTAATAACCCATTGTGTACCTCGGCGTTTGCGTTTCATATTTTTAAAACAAAAACAAAATTTTAAATAAAAGATAAATTAAACCAAAAAGAAGGTTTTCTTTACAAAAAATATCAAACTAACCACTCTCCAAGTTAACAAACTTTCTCGGTATAACTTTGTAAAAACATGATCTAAGTTGGTAATGTATTGAGACATGCTTTAGCATCAATAATTTAGATCACCGACCAATATCTAAAGCCCTGACATTGCGGCTATAATATCCCCCTCTTCATCTTTTAAACCCCGCGGTAAACGTGATGAAGTTTCAGTAAACATTGTAGTGAAAAATGCTTATGCTGTGGTATTTATTTTTTAACGTTTATTCAGAATCATTAAAGAACATAACTTACCCAGTTCTATAAATCTGACATTCGATTTCATTTAATTATGAAGCTTTAGAAATTTGTGTTAAATAACTTTCGTTAATAAAAAAATCTCATAAGGTCAAGATGATGTTACAGTGAAACTTTCCTATATCACAATACATAATTGTATTAAGCTTCTATAAATTAGGCAACTGAACACGTTCCATAAGTCGGAAATGCAATATGACTCAGTCATCCCTTCTCCGCTTAGCTTTACGGTTAAAACCCCAATGCGTTGCTTTGACCATTCAATGTCCGTGATCCCAGTTGTAATCATTAATGTTTATAGTTGGTATTTTGTTATTAAAGAAATGGATATAAATAATTATTTTTCTTCTGGTAGAAGTTTTACGGTTTGCTTGATTCATACATTTCTGTTACTGCTATTGTTTTATTCACTTAAGAAACAATATGTTGTTTTTTTCATTTACTGCATTCTTCACACATCGTCAAAAACCTATTGACTGTGCCCTCTGATATTATGTTTTTGGAACGACGAAACGAAAATAAACTATGCAAATCGAGTGATTATTCAGTAAAGATATAAGTGCTTGATCATGCCCCTAATCTTGGCTTTTCTTTCTGAAGATTTTTCGGATCTTCGGTGGGTCTGTAGACTTTTTATTTTCCGCACAATGTCTAGATAATGGTATTTTCATCGCCTTGCATCATCTTTTGCCGTTTCTATTAAATGAACCTTAAGTTTCATTGACTATATTTCAATCAAGCAGATAAAAAACGCCAACATATTTATGTTACACTCATGGACCCTGTTTTAAACATCTTTATGCATATCATAAATACACTTTTAGCAATACTAATGACATAATCAATAACTATCTTACTTTGTGTAGTCTGACAAAACACCTAGCAAATCATCGTGGTGCTGTGCTTATTTTCACCATGCAATCTGAAAATAAAATAACGCTCATTGCATGTTTTAAGGAATGTATTGTTTACATTATTAAGGTCTTCCAGAGCATTTAATTGATAACTGAATACATATAATTTACTTGTATCGATTACACTAATGTGGCTACTTTGCATAAATGTTTTTATTGTTACAACAACAACAACAACATAACCTTTATTAAGCTCAAATCACAAATATAGTGACACATGAGTATACAGTGACAATGCATCTTTTACAAAGAGTTATTAACAGTTGTGACATGGTGTTAAACTTAACATAGAAAATAGAAAAGAGAAAGAGAAGTGGAGATGAAAAAAGATATGAGACATACATTTGAATTGAGTGGGGGAATGATGATGTTGACCTGAGAAATAAACATTTTTTTTCCTTTGGCCTGAATAACCTGTTTGTTTACATGGATTACTGATACAGACTATAGTTATGGTTTTTCCATTCGGTTCTATTTAAAACCCGGTGAATTTGATTGGTTAATTTATTTTTGTCTGCAGCGCTTCCCTGATCTGTGTGTAAACCCTGGAATTAGGTCAGAAATGTGCGTTTTGTTTGTGTTTTCACTGTTTCCTCTGTAGAATAATCGTGGAGAGTGTTTCATTTATAGATCGCATATTAATTAAACTTTCAAAAGTGACGTATAGATTTACATTTTGTAGACCGAAATTGTCTGTTAATGTAATTCTACTTGGGATTAATTGGTGTGTTTAAATGAAGTAATGATCAACTGTGAAGTGACCGATGTTGTGTCAGGCCAGATTTACCATGCCCATGTTTGTCCTGTGTCAGTGACCATGTGATTCGTAAGTATAGGACTTTATGTTATTGTTTCAGCAAGAAGCTTTATATATTCATGTACTAAATTGTGTCGATTTGACCTGCAGTAGTGAGATTGCATGACAAAAAGTACTTTACTGTACATGTATTTGTGAAGTTGTGTAAGTTTACACATGGCACATGAAATCAATGGTGAAAGGCATGGATGGGTGATGGAGAGGGGGGATGAGTAGAAGTGCTGCAATAAGTAATAAGTGTCAAGTGTCATTGATTAAAAAACATATTCCAGCAAGGTTAACAATAACAAAGACCTATAGATGTCTTTGACAATAAGCTTGTGATACAAACATACATGTACATTGCATATAATTTGGCTAGTGCAAGGTTTAAAATATAAATCACAATTTGCTAAAAACATTTATGAGTAAATCAGTAATTTCAAATTTGTGACATTGATATTTGTTGCCAGATTGAAAAAACATGCATAAAAATATTTTAAACATGCATAGTGAATGAAGTTAGGTATTCAACATGAACTATGATGTAGTAATACCAATTTGTAAGATGATCAATTCATCTTATAAAATATTAATTGATTGATTGAGACGAAATGCAAAAAGTACTGCATTAGACATGAGTTTGTTCTCTACATAAATAAATTTATCAACATGTTAGCGTTTAAAGTAATATTTTTTGTGGATATGAATTAGTCTTATGAAGTTTAATTGTTGAAATACATAAAAGATTACAAACATAATTGAACATATACACCAAGTTAAACTTATCAGCGGGTTAATGTTTGAAATAATACTTTTATGAATTTACATAAATTTTTTAAATCCTTTAAGGACCTTGTTGTCAACAATTCTTTAAATTTTAGCGTATTTGTTCTACAGTAGTAGTATTTTTTTTATAAACTTCCTTCTATGTTCATTAAAAAAGGGACATATAAGCATGTAGTGAAATTCATCCGCCACATCTCTGCATGTACAATGAGGGCATGTTCTCTCATTTATGTATTGATTGGTCCATCTACCTGTCTCATTTGGGAAAAAGTGATTACCAGTTCTAAGTTTAATAAGTAAAGATGATTCATATTTAGTTAGTGTGATTAAATATTTCTCTAATTCAATCTTATCCTTAAATATTGAATAGTTTAAGCCTTTTGTTGAGTTTTGAAGTGAAGTATGCCAGGTTTGCTGGTATTGATCAAGTAATATGCCCTTTATAGTGTTGTTAAATATATAAAGACATAAATGCAAAGGGTCTAGATTTTAATTGTCTTGCATGGTTTTTAAACAAATCACTCTACAAGTCAGTCTTTGGAAACTATATTACGTGGATCATTAATTTGCAATGCCAGTTAGAATGGGTATAATACTATCCCAAGTATTGTGAAATCTTCTGTTGATATTACCAAAGTCTGTGGATATTTGATATGGACCAATTGATGTAAATGGATTCACAAGGGAGGGCACTGGAAGTTTTTAACTAGTGTAAAGTTTGGTATATAGATTTCAAACTTTATACTTGAACCATATAATAATTTGAAAATGGAGCAGAAATAAAAAATAAATGTAATTAGTCTAGTATAATTATTTATGTTTTATATGAAACAAATGCGTAGAAAATGTGTATTACAATCAAATTCAAAACTACCTTTGAATACTTTACTTCATTGTGCAAATGATAAATTAGCGCATTTCAAAGCCATCAATGCGCTAAACGCGTCTTTTCTCTCTATTAATAATCAACCATCTTATCATTAATACGTAACGTGTATTAAAAGGTTGTGTGTTCCACTTGACTCAGCGGGGAGAACGAACAATGAGTGTTTGTTGATGACCTGTAGATATAGTTGTATGCATTTCCTCACATTGCCTTAATAATATTACTGTTTTGTTATGCGTTAAAACGAATTAATTTGTGCTCTAGGCTGTAGACATGTGATACTGCATACATACAGGTTATCATTATTTTGAGTGATCTTGCCTTTGTCCACTTTATCATTTTTATGTGATCGCTGTAACATGTAACTTAGTATATGTCGAAAAAAGTTATGTATATTAAGTCGCCAAAAGTGCAATGTATTGGCAAATACTACATGTATAAAAAATCAAGACAAGCTAAGTGTTGCTATTTAAACACTGATGTTGTTTTTATTTGAGTTTCCTTTATACATGTAATCCAATGACAAATAAATGCAACACATTGTTCGTTGTGCTGTTAAATGGTAGCATGTATCCTTCGAGGAAGACGAACGATTATTGTCACGGCTTGCTTGACGCTCTAAATTAAACTTCGCGCAGCGGTTATCTACCCACGGCTACTTGTGATAGCAACTGCCATCACAAGAAAATTCTTCCAGATGTGGAGGGCTGTATTTAGGTATCATATTATGAAAAGTAGTATCATTTTCTGTTATATTTCGAAAATAGTGTATAATTTCAGGTTCATAATTTAAAAAAAAACTAAATAAAACAAAGTAAAAATAAAAACCGGAAACGTATTTTTACTAGCTCGGCTTTCATCATGTGGTTTGTTATAACGGCAGGGATTTGATATCGATATATGCTAGGAACCAGTCAAAGCTCTGCGTGGAGGTTTGCTATCAATATTCAATAGTTTAGGTTTATTAGGTTATAGTGTACGTATTATGGATGTAATAAAAATTTGGTTTATATAGAGTCACCAGTTTGGAACAAACACAAATGATAATTATGCTTCATTAAATATTGTTTAATAGTTGTTTATATAGGAGAGGCGCAAGTACTACTGCTCCATTGTTAAGTTTTTGTTTCTCCATGTCAAATGTAGGTAATGTTGATATAAGAGACGTTTCTGTAAATAACTTAATTAGTGCTTAACCGATAAAGGTTATAAAAGAGATAATGAAAGACCTTTACCACAGTATCTGAAATGAAGAACAACTGGTTCAGAATAAACACAGATACTAAAGCTCACACTCTTGGACTGGGGACCCCAAAGCTTTAAGCTCGGAAATGTCATCATGATGGATCAAATACGTGACAACAGTAGAAAAGACCTTTAGCTACCGTTAATGATTTATTATTAAATGGGATTCAAGTTATGTCTCTGAAAGACAGTGGCGTCGTGGTCACATCAGTCAATCAGGCGTTCAATGAAAAGTTGGAACCTAAGCATAACAAGGTTACACAATCAATGATAAATGCAAAAGTGCAGTTGTTGTTTTTTGGGGGGAGGGGGGGGGTAACGTTTAAATGATCCTTCAAGTAGACTTTATTTGCGGAACAAAATCCCCAACCTTATTGTTATCCAGCGTGTCAAAGGTTCTTACATGTGGTTAATTTTACAAAAGTTTATTATTGAAACTTGTATTACAATATTAAAAATGAATATTTAAACATATCAATTGATTTTCCGTGTGTCGCGTTATATAATAAAAGCAAATCATACATGTTCAAAGTGAACTACATCAGCTACACCCTAAAATACTGTTAAAATCCCCGTTCGCAGAGATATATATGGACAGAATCGTAAGTTAACGGGTTTTATATTGAGGATATCACTGAAAATCGGGTTGAAATCGGTTGAAAACAAACAATAAAGCGATTGTTATTTTGGAGTCGAGTACGGTTAAGTACGAACATGACATAATTAATATTCATGATTCGACACGTTAATTCAAACCTTAACAAACAAAATTGCGGACACGGGCGAATTTAGTGGACAGAAGGTAAGAACAAATACGTTTTTGCTAATTCTATGCATTTATCTTCCATATGCTAATAATGTTTAGCGAAAGCTAAATATTGATATAATTTGCATAACTCGCGACGCTGCAATGATTTTCGCCTATTGCATGTATTTATGATCCTTTATATATTATTTTATCGATTCAAACCAAATTTAACCCGGTTTTCGTTGTCATTTTGCGAACGGGAACTTTAAACAATGTGTGACGTAAACCACGTCTTTATTGGAAACGTATGCATCACTAGTATACTAGTATTAAACAGTAGTAAAAATGCGATAAGGCGAATGCCTCCTTCAAAATGCATTGATTTCGATTGTGAGTTAAAAAATAACATTGGATTGTTCATTTATGATGCTGATGATGTTAAACCCGAAATAACTTTTAGAGACATATTGCAATGATTGAGCTGTCGTTCGCCATTTGAGCCAAGCGCACAAATATTGATATTTGGCAAAAACAAATCTTTTTTGCCAAGATGCTTATATCAAAGTTTGTAGCAAACGTCCAACATAAATATCCGGACAGGTTAGTTTGGTTTTCTGCTTGTTTCCTTAGAAGCGTTAGCACTTTAAAGTAGGCGTAATCCAGTCTAAACCAGAATATGAAAACTAATGTTAAGTTACTTGTTATTGAAGAGAACATGCTAGCTTTGCCAATCAATAATGAGCTCACTTGAACCTGGTCTTTAATAAACGCTTGAATAGGTAAAGCTATTGGGTAATTATGCGGGACAGACACACTTTTAATAAGGAACGAAATCGGGCCATTCGTGTGCGTTCACTGTATAACTTGAATACACAGATAATATTGCCGTCTGTATTCGACATTTATTTCCGCTTTACAAACAGCAAAAAACGCGTGGAAATAAATAAGTTAATCAGCAGATGAGCATTTCAAAATTTTCTGACGAATATCGGTCTTGATTAAAAAGTGATACTTAATTAATTAGGTTTTTTGTAATACCCGAACCCGAATACAAACCAGAAGCAACCTGACAAGGCGTTGTTCAACCAAGTGAATATGTGAAATACCGGCGAGGTTTTGTCTAGATAAACGATCTAACCAGTTTTGTCAAAATCGGGTAAAAAATAAAGAGTTTATAATGGTAAAACATTTTTTCTTAAATTCACCCGATTGCAAAGAACACGCGTGACAATTGTTAAACGTGATTTAGATAGTGAAAGGTTTAATATTCTGACCAAGTTCCATGACGTTTGAATAACACATGTGGATTCTGGAATAATAACAACGTTTTTCTAAGATTTGAATTCGTGTCTTTTATTTTAAAGCACGCGACCCACATTCATAATTTACTTAAATATTGAGTCATAAATGGACCCACTATATATATTAATGATTTTTAAAGACTTTACCTTTTAACCTGGGTTTTGAAAGCACGTGAGCCTGATTCAAACTAGTTAATTAATGGTGATGATAAACATTTTCAATAAAATCCATCAATAGTGAGCCATAAATATTGCCTGTGTACTGATACCAATTATTTTTATATATGTTATGTTGAATATTATGTCCAATGACTTGTTTTGGACGCAATTGCTCCAGTTTCAAACTCAGGCTTTATATTGATAAGATAAACATTCGGATTTGATAAAAACTTTTTCCAATGGAGTGATAATGTGCTTTACTTTGATAGCACACACTGTCTTATGTCGTTCAAAAGGTTACTATAATAGCCCACCTTGAGCATGGCAAGCTCAGCTGAGCTATACATGACCACTACCTCACATTTGACTTGAACATCGTTATAATTGCCCGACCAAGCCCAACTAAGCTTGGTCCCATTATACATTGGCGTCATTGAAAATTATCAATGTATTCCGACACACACAGCTTAAATGGGTCATATCAAACGCTGATATAATATCTTATTTTGAAAAAACACCTCTTGCTTTAAGAATCCAAACATGTTCCTCTATAATGTTATTAAATTAATAAACCCTTTTAAAATATATATTTGCATAATAATAATTATAAAATGTCGTCATGGGGAAAATAAGTAGAATTAATTAAAATATGTAAACATTAATTACAGGTATCGCATACTGAATTCTTAAATCGGTATTGAGTGTTTTAAAAATGCACGATGTCTGTAGGTGCCAGTTTCAAACCCACAAAATGCGCAATCAACAATACTGTTGACTAGTTATTACATTTTTAAGGAGGTGAACATGCTCAATATATCTATATAAATACACAAAC
>NC_068363.1:25167246-25174139 GCF_020536995.1 Dreissena polymorpha
AGTAGACAATGTAAGTCAGTGCAGAGTACATGGCTATCAACTCTTCGATCTGTATTATTAGAGTTATTGTACTTTGTTAATTGTTTGTATATTCCGTTTCTCACGTGCAACATAACTCGGCAAGGACTGTATTAACAAGACATTCCTAGTACAAGATTGCGAGTCAATTTGTTACATAGTGTTTAACTTTTGCGCATTTGTGGGCATATTTATCAAATTGAAGAATTAATTATATGTTTTAATATTACGTTTGATATATTGGAGAATTCACCGATTAAAATTGAATGCAATCTTTGAAACGTTCCAGTAATGATCAAAAACACTACGATGCCTTCATAGAACATATTCATAACTGATGTACTCGTTATATAGTATTCCGAAATAGATTTTGGTCTATATAACAATTTTGCAAACAACAACATTCGGGGTAAACATTGACAGCATTTACATCAAGTTATTATACGTTATGCGAAACTGGTAAAATAGTGCGCTTAACATTTAGGAAAACACTGACAAAATCCACTCGGGAAAAAATATAATCTAACACATTCATCATTTAAGAGGGTCGTAATTGTTCACGAGTTGTTTTATGGTTTCCCTTGTTTGAATAGATGCGAATATTAAAACACCGGATGCAGGAAGGATAAAATCTGTTTTCACTTAAATAGGGACACATTTAGCTTATCCGCGATAGTTTATTCTACTAGTAATAAGATCCTTCATACTGAAGCGTGTGTCAAATTCTTACTTGATTAATATATTACTTGTTTAAATTGCTAACGTTTACATTATGAACGCAGTAAGATAAAGCTAGCATCCATTAAGCACGACTTTTAAACTATGATTTTAAACTAGACATATTTGGTGCAGGTATTAATCGACCAATATACCTTTCAACTACACTGACCTGTCGTAATGCATGCATATCTGCAAACAACAAAACCGTACCCGAACTCTCAAACTGTGTTTCAGACATTACAAACCTAAACTGCAAATGACACACTATCATATTAAAGATTGCGAACCTATTTGTCACATAGTAACACACCGATATACAACACATTCATTATGTTAATTTCAGACTATTGTTTACGACATCATTATTTTAAAAGAATTTGTAAATGTGTTAATAAGTATCATCAAGCGATTGAAACAAAGTCACATGCGTGTCCACACTCCCGCACCACCGACAAGTTCTCAACAGCAACAATACGCACTCACGTCTGTGTAATATGTTTAAAACTGGTTAAATGTGAATATTATTCTGAAAAAAACTGTTGAACAGTTCATAGCACACTTAAAATAGTAGTGACTTTAATTTCCGCTTGTGGTGTAGCAAGGGCTATCAATTAGAATTGTAGATACTTGTTACATAGTAAGATCTATAGCTATACATAAAACAAAATTGCCACATCCTTTATTTGAACCACACTTAAGTATGTTCATTTAACATGTATTGTCGATATACTAAGAAACGAAGAAGTAGCGATTTTCCAAATTAATGTCCAATCGCTAATAGCCATTGAGGTTCACAATGACGTCATGAATAGTTTATTTTCTTTTAGATGTAAAAGTCTGTATGTCAGCGCGTACTATTAATGGTCAATGAAACTTTATTCGTTGAAGTACCCTTGCCGCTGGGAAATATAATTATATGTTTAGTGTATCCATTGTTGCATGAAATTCATGTTCAACGACACTGATACATATCTGCCGACTCATTATGCTGATATCACCATTGAATGTGTAGATATTCTAGTGCTTCCGTATGAAAATATTGAATAGTTTAAGTCAGCGTTTACAAAGTACAAAGCAGTTTTCTAAATTAACTATACTCTTTATTTTTATCGGATGTTTGTTTTATATTTTACCGTTATAAATTATAAATTATCATGGGTATTAAACAACATATAATATAAACTATACTAAATTACATTTGCTACTTGTACATGGCGCCAGTCCAACTCAGCTGCGTTTAGATATTACATATTAATTCATAATGAAACAAAGTTCCACATTTCTTATTTCGGTTGCAAAGTTTAAAATTGTAAATGGTTCCTAAGTTAAAACTTTAAAACAATAATGCGCAAAAAACAGAACTATGAACTTTTGTAATGTTATTGGGACAGCCCTCGTACATGAATTGCTATCAGAAAATAACAGTGATTGTTTTCAAATTCATTGAACGCGTTACAAGTGAGTATATCCGTTTTATAGCAAATCTGAGTCGGTTTACAATACTACAAGCAAAAAAATACTTTTAATGGGTTTATAAGATATAATTGCTAAGTGAATCTTTTACTGAAAAATAATCACTTTACAGCTCATTTCTTTGTAAAATATTGACTTAGCTAGATATATGTAATAAACCCGTTAAACGCATTATGGTGCAATGTTTTAAGAATAACTTATTACAACAATGTAAAGAAGTGAAACTCCAGCTGCTGAAGCAGTATTGAATTATTATTCTAATATATATATATACGATTAGTTGGTCCTTTATTTATGGCAAGTGACCGATTGCCAAAACAGTAAAAAACGGCACAAAACAGCACAATACAAAACAACATAAACGCATATAATAATTAAGCTGGGGTCACCGCCTTGGAACCGGGGTTTAAACCGGTTAAAGCATTTGGGGTTAAAACCGGTTTAAGAGCGCTCAACATCACACCTGGCCAAAGCAATATTCATGATACATTGAAGTGTAAATAAAATTTTACCTCATAGCATTGTAACTCAAATTAAACAAAAATAAAGGGAATTAAACGCATTCAATTTAATTACCATTTAATTACTCAATGGTAGGAAAGATACCAGAGCAAGAGAGTGACAACTTTTTTAGGAACGATGAAATAAAACTACAAACAAGTGTCAACTACATTACTTCTTTTTAGAAAAAGATTTAAGAATATAGCATCATGTAGTAAATAGTTTAGATCATCATCGCGCAAACATTATAACTAACTTTATGCACAACATTTCATTTCATTAAAGTGAAAATTATATAAACATGTCTCTTTTTTTTTAAAGTTGAACTCGGTTGTCCTGGTAAACGTTGGATGATTGGCATGCATGTAAGTATAAGATGGAAACGGGATCTGAAGAGAGTGAAAATGTGTGGTCAATGCAGGTCAGCTCAGTTCATGATAAGATTCAAGAAGACTGAGTATTTGTCTATATGCAATTTATTGGAAAAACTGGTTTGGGAATCAGATGCATTATTAGCTTGCAATTTGTTAAAAAACCTAACTGATAACAAGAAATAATTACTTTATTTTCATGAACTGTAATGTAAATGCTTCAACTATCAAGGGTATTACACAACTAATTTGTATAGCATAGCTAAAATCGTACGTCTATTCATAATCTAAAATCGAATGTCTGATTCTAATGTAAAATTGAGTCAATTTTTAAAAAAACATGCATGTTGCCGGGCATATTAAATAGTCCTCTAACACTCCACACTAAACTTGGTTTTCCTATTTCTGTTATATCTCATTCTTGATTTGAATTGTTTGATTTCATAAGAATTTGGACATGAACATTACAATCGCAATTGCATATTTCATGCCCAAGACATGTAGTGTGGTTTTCCAATTTAAAATACAACCACCATTTTATATTGCATGAAAAAACCATAAAGTGCGCCACAGGTTCATGTTATCGTTACTTCATTTTGTCTCAATCAATTTGTTTTCTCTATAGACAATATTGCAAACAAGAGGTTAAGGTTAAAAAATGCTCTTCTCACTTCATTTTATCCTAAATGATCGATTCATTTCAAAGCGAGTAGTGTCGTTTGCAAGTCAAAAGATGGGACGAAAGTCGATATTTTATATCATAGTCACACCAAAAGGAACAGCATCATCAACAATATTATTTTGTATTGTATTTGCACGTGAAAACCATGTGTTAAATGCCCGCTTCAACACCGAATCATCGATAGAGTTGTATCGGCGTTATATTCAAAACCAAGATGTTTTCAATTTTACAAGATAGACAATACAAGATTATCCCATTGCAATACCTTAGTAGAGAAAAGCAGTAGCATATATGCTACCATTAGGACACAATTACGGTAACCAAGCATTGAAAGCGTACCTGTCTCAGCCAAAACTAATAATGCAGGTAGAAATTCAGTACCCGTGTTGTGGAAACTGGCTGAGCCTATGCTTTCCATTGGGAGCAATTCAATTAAATATGTAGTGAGAGCGAAACACTCTGCGAGTATTTTATTAATTTGTTAACCAGTCCTGTATTAAAGTATGCATAATGTACGAGCCTGTGTGTGGGTACAAGTTCCTTACCGGGTAAATCAGGAGAACCTGTGGGATCTTATACGTAACATATGGGAACCTGTTCCACAATCGAAATATTTCAGCACCTGGGTAGTAAACATGTAGCAGCAATAGGCGCATCGAATACATCACATATTGTACAATTTCTTATGATAAATCTAATTGGTTTATTATAATTAAGTTCCTTGTGTTCAGTGTTTGCTGAATTTGGTATAAGAGTGGTGCTTTTGGACCTCAACAAGTTCACCAAAATACATACACACGAACTGCAATTGCCTCTTTAACAGCTAGTTTCAAGTACGAGATACTACAGGTACTGAAGTAACCTACTTCATTTTACGCCTCGTGACTAAAACGTATATAACGTACATTAAGCATGTGGAAAGTGTCGATATTGGTGATGCTATTGCCTTTCAGATTATGTTTGCAATATTTGTAATTAGTATTAAAATTGGAGACCATATCATTAATCGGTAAAACATTGTTTCGCAGTTCACATTTTCAGTTTTTTTTTTAGGTTAATCCAAAAGTTCATGCTAATGAACGACACAAGATTGGCAGACTTGTCCTAAATTATATTATATTTCAATATGTGATGTTAATAAAGCTACGTGAGTATGTAGGTTGATCACATAATTGCTTCATACTTGTTTTAATTCAAACATATGGCGGGTGGTATTTATTTAAATGCGCACACATCGCGATCAGAACCACTATCAAGTTGACACTTACTACACTCAAACACTGAGCATGCGCATTATTGGAAAATAAATATCTTCAGTTAAGGCGACCATCGTTCGCTTGAGTGTATACTTCAGAGTAATGTAGATATTTTGATTACTGCGAAGTATCCTTTACAATTCATTGTGGAAACCGGATTCGTCAATTGAAAATGATCACGTTCAAACCAAGCTGAGACTAACATGCTGTTTCGTATACTCGGAAGTAGTGTACATATTTTTGATTACGTGAAAATCTCTTTTTGTGTACCTCTGAATCAAGATTCGTTTTTGTTTAAACATGTATATTACCAATAAAACTCATTATGTGACATAAGAAAAGCTATTATAGTATCCACAAAAGATTCGAATATAAAAAGCTACGTTTTTAATTTACTTAAATATTTTCGCGTTTGCTGGCTTGGGTTAATTGTAAATTTTAAGTTAAACAAAATGTTCGTGCTAATGAACGACACAAGATTGGCAGATGTGTCATATACATACATTATATTTCAATATGGGATGTTAATAAAGCTACGTGAGAATGTAGGTTTGATCACATAATTTGATTACAAATTAGTTTTAATTCAACATATGACTGTATTTATTAAATGCACATAAATGGCGACCAAAACCACTATCGCTTTGACATTTACAACACACACCACTGAGCAAGCGGCATTATTAGAAATAAACATTATATGATCACAAAATAATCGATTATAAAGAAGCTACGTTTTAATATAATTTATGTTGTCGTTATTGCTGGCTTGGGTTTAATATCACTGGAAAAGGACTCTGTCTGCCTGTCTGTCTGTCTTACACTTTGAATCATTCCGTCCGACCGTCCGGTCCGTCGGTCCGTCCGTCCGTCGATCCGTCTGTCCGTCCGTCGGTCAGCCGTCGGTCCGTCCGTCCGTCAGTCGTCTATGTATGTATGTATGTATGTATGTATGTATGTATGTGTTGTATGTATGTATGTATGTATGTATGTATGTGTATGTATGTATGTATGTATGTATGTATGTATGTATGTATGTATGTATGAGTATGTATGTATGTATGTATGTATGTATGTATGTATGTATGTATGTATGTATGTATGTATGTATGTAGAGTAGGTGTATGTATGTATGTATGTATGTATGTATGTATGTATGTATGTATGTAGTATGTATGTATGTATGTAGTAGTCTGTATGTATTGTATGTATGTAGGTATGTATGTATGTATGTATGTATTATGTATGTATGTATGTATTTGTATGTATGGTATGTATGTATGTATGTATGTATGTATGTATGTATGTTATGTATGTTGTATGTTATGTATGTAGGTATGTATGTATGTATGATGTATGTATGTATGTATGTATGTATGTATGTAGTATGTATGTATGTATGTATGGATGTATGTAGTATGATGTAGTATGTATGTATGTATGTATGTATGTCTGTATGTATGTATGTATGTATTGTATGTATGTATGTATGTATGTATGTAGGTATGTATGTAGTATGTATGTATGTATGTATGTATGTATGTATTGTATGTATGTATTGTATGTATGTATGTAGTATGTAGTATGTATGTATGTATGATGTATGTATGTATGGATTTCTGTATGATTATGTATGTATTATGTATGTATGTATGTATGTATGTATGTATGTATGTATGTATGTATGTATGTATGTATGTATGTATTGTTAGTATGATGTATGTATGATGTATGTCTGTATGTATGTATGTATGATGTATGTATATGTATGTATGTATGTATGTATGTATGTATGTATGTATGTATGTATTTGCTGTGTATGTAAGCTATATGTATTGTATGTATGGTATGTATGTATGTATGTATGTATTA